>NW_027619007.1:0-50000 GCF_964187855.1 Myxine glutinosa
GAGAAGGGGGAGGGGGGGAGAGAAGGGGGGAGGGCAGAAAGGAAGGGGTAGGGGGGAAAGGGAGGAGCATGGGGGAAGGAATGGGGAGGGGAGGGTGGGGGGGGATGGGGAAGGGGTAGGGCGGAAAGGAAGGGGTAGGGGGAAAGGGAGGGGCATGGGGGAAGGGGAGGGGAGGGGGAGAGGAGGGGAAAGGGGAGTGGGGAAGGGGAGAGGGTAGGGTGGAGGGAGAAGGGAGTGGGAAGGGGAGGGGGAGGGGGGAAGGGAGGGGGAAGGAGAGGGGGAAGGGGAGGGGGAGGGGGGAAAGGGAGGGGGAAGGAGAGGGGGAGGGGGAGGGGGAAAGGGAGGGGGAGCGGGAGGGAGGGGGAGGAGGGAAGCGGAGGGGGGATGGGATGGGGGAGGGGAGGGGAACGGGGGGGAGGGGAGGAGAGGGGGGAGGGGGAGGGATGGGAGGGGGAGAGGAGTGGGAGGGTGGGGGGAGGGAGGAGGGGGAGGTGGAGGGCGAGGGGTGGGGGTTGGTGGAGGGGGAGGGGGAGGGTGAGGGGGAGGGAGGGGGAGGGGGGGGAGGGGTGGGTGGGGGAGGGGGGGTGGGGGAGGGGGAGGGGAGGGGTGGGGGAGGGGAGCGGACGGGGGAGGGGGTGGGGGAGGGGGAGGGGTGGGGAAGGGGTAGGACAGAAAGGAAGGGGTAGGGGGGAAAGGGAGAAGCATGGGGGTAAGGGAGGGGGAGGCGTAGGGCAGAAAGGAAGGGGTAGGGGGGAAATGGAGGGGCATGAGGGAAAGGGAGGGGGAGGGGAGGGGGAGAGGAGGGGAAAGGGGAAGGGGAAGGGGAGAGGGTAGGGTGGAGGGAGAAGGGTGGGGAAGGTAGGGGGAGGGGGAGGGGGGAAAGGGAGGGGGAGTGGGAGGGAGGGGGAGGAGGGAAGGGGAAGGGGAGGGGAGGGGGGAGGGCGGGGGGAGGGGAGGGGGGATGGGGGGGATGGGGAGGGGAGGGGAGGGGAACAGGGGGGAGGGGGGAGGGGAGGGGGATAGGAGGGGGAGGGGAGGGGGAGGGGAGGGGGGAGGGGAGGAGAGGGGGGAGGGATGGGAGGGGGAGAGGAGTGGGAGGGTGGGGGGGAGGGGGAGAGGAGTGGGAGGGGGAGAGGAGTGGGAGGGTGGGGGGGGAGGGGGAGGGAGAGGGGGAGGGGGGGAGGGAGGGGAGGGGGAGAGGAGTGGGAGGGTGGGGAGGTGGAGGGGGGTGGGGGAGGTGGAGGGGGATGGGGAGGGCGAGGGGGTGAGGGGGGAGGGGAGGGGGATGGGGAAGGGGTAGGGCAGAAAGGAAGGGGGTAGGGGGGAAAGGGAGGGGCATGGGGGAAAGGAGGGGGAGGGGAGGGGAAAGGGGAGGGGAGGGGGAAGGGGAGAGGGTAGGGGGAGGGGGGAAAGGGAGGGGGAGGAGGGAAGGGGAGGGGAGGGATATAGATGGTTACTGGCAATTGCATCCAGAAATGATGTAATCCACACAATTTATGTACTTTACATAACGTTAATAGCCAGCGAAGCCGGTGTTGTCAATAAACGAGTACGTATTATGTTGAAAACCTGATTATGCCTTGGCTCGAGAATCCGAAGCGCAGTGAGCGCAGCCATCTTGCGGAGGCGGAAGTATGCATAACAAATTTAAACCGTTCATTAGGAGTTTCTTTCACCCGTCGTCGTTTGATTCACAATCTTATGCACCTCCGATGTATTAATAAAATAATTTAAGACCAACATCGCCCCGCACGGGCCTGGTTATCTTCAACAAAACGCATCACCAAACACCGGACCCAATAAGAGTCGAGCATTTGCAAAAATATTTCTAAAATGAAAGTGCTCACTGGATGGAGTGCTGGAGACAGCCATCGACCGGATGCGGAAGTTTGCATAAAACAATTGCGAAAAAGTTCAATAGGAGTTTGTTTCACCCGTCGTTCTTTGATTCATAATCTAATGAAACCTCTCATTAGTAATTAAAATACGTTAAGACCAACCTTGTTATCTTCAACGAAAATCGTCATCAAAGACCAGAACCAATGAGATTCGAGCATTTGAAAAAATATTTTTTCACTGGATGGAGTGCTGGAGACAGCCATCGACCGGATGCGGAGGTTTGCATAAAACAATTGCGAAAAAGTTCAATAGGAGTTTGTTTCACCCGTCGTTCTTTGATTCATAATCTAATGAAACCTCTCATTAGTCATTAAAATACGTTAAGACCAACCTCGTTATCTTCAACGAAAATCGTCATCAAAGACCAGAACCAATGAGATTCGAGCATTTGAAAAAATATGTTTTTACAAGCTTATTACGCGTTTCGGACGGTGAAAACGGCGTCAAATATTCTAAAATTGACGAAGAATTATTTTTTAGAAATCTCGCGGCCGTACGGGATAGTTTTTCACGGCCAGAAATACGGTATAAGCGGTTTACATATTTAGTTTAGAAATACGGATAGTTTTTCACGGCCGGAAATATCCGAAGTTGAGACGGAATTCACCGAATTAATCACTGCAAGCTAACGTCTTCTGGTGGACGAAGCTGCCGTGCCCGGAGAGTCAGAGAACCAGCCCTGGCGCCTGACAACGACTGAAGTTAGAAGACTACACACTTACTGTGAAAACGTATGTTAAGCCCAGTTAAAAATAGGCCTTAAGCTAGCACATCGTATAGTTACTTCCTTAAGCTTCTTGTGACATTTATTGTATTGTATGCAAGTATTGCCATTGGGGAGGACTGTCTGCTCTTCTCTTTTACCAAGTCTTACCAGGTACGGTACCTACTACACCTACCTACTACCAACTACCTACCTACCTACTACCAACTACCTAACCTACTGATGCCATGGTGATGGGTAAAATAGTGGCAAGAGGTTTTGGCTTCGCCGGCTCATTGCAGCTTTGCAGTCGGTACTAGTAGGAATGCACGGCCGTGTAGATGGGAAATACAGTTTGTTTGAAATAAATCACAAATATCAGATGAAAGTGAAAAAAAACCTATGTGGTGTGAATGGCAATGTTCCTCGCTGAAATGTGAAAAAACTGAATTACGTGCGAACGCATAACTCTGAGATTATGGCGGCAAAGTTGGAACATCACGTGATCCTAGCAGAAGTACCCGGCATTGCCGGGTGGGGGAGGGGAGACCCGTACATTCCCAACCCGTACATTCGCCCTCTCGACTCAAGCTCGTATTTGTTTCGTATTCGAAATCGAAAGGGGAAAGGGGAAAGCCTTCGTATTCGAATTCGTAAACACGAAATATGAATTAAAATTTAATTCATATCGCACAAAATCGACACAAAACACGGTTTCATAAAGGTGAAAAAACGCAATGGCTTTTCGCCCTGAAATACGTGCAAACGTGTGACGTGTGACGGGATACGGGATGGAACATCACGTGATCGCTCTGAGCGAATCAGCGAGCTGCTCGCACTGGCTGAGATTAGCGGGTACTTCGCTGAAATGCGCTGAGGTAAATATGAATAAAAAATATGGATCGTCAAATATTTTGAGTTCGGCCATGTTCGTCCCACGCTCAATGGCCATGTCTATGCCAAATATCAAGCACGTAAGCCTCTCCGTTTAGGAGTCTATCGGTAACATTACACACACACACACAAACTGTGTTTTATATATATAGATTAACAAACAGACAGGGGTGAATACATATCCTCCATCCACCTTCGGTAGGGGAGGTGTGTGTGTGTGTGTGTGTGTGTGTGTGTGTGTGTGTGTGTGTGTGTGTGTGTGTGTGTGTGTGTGTGTGTGTGTTTGTCCCCCTTCATCAGGCTCGGTTTTAAAGGCTTTGAGTTGTGCTTTAGGAGGGATTTGAGTGGGGTGGTTTAAGTGGCAATCTTTGAACACGACTGTGTGTCAACCGGTTAAAAGACCTAAAAGACTCTGAGGATCCAAAAGAGCCCAAGGACCCAGAAGACCCAGAGGACCCCAAACACCAAAAATACCCTGTAGACTGTTGAAGACCCAATGGACCCCAAAGATCCAAAAGACCCCGAGGATCCAAAAGACCCAAACAACCCCAAGGACCCAAATGTCAGAGGACCCAAAAGACCCCAAAAGACACAAAAGACCCCACGGACACAAAATACCCAAAAGAAAAGTAATTATGCCTCTTACATTGGAGGTGTAGACGGTGGCTTGCAAACTGAGCCTCAAGGTCGGTGTACAGAAGCGGTATTTTTTTTAAATCACAATAAATACAAGGCACAGGGAGGTGAAATTTGCTGCACGTGATGTGCAACGTACGCAGAGTAAAACGAGTGTTCATTTACGTCTGTAGGATGTCTAACAAATAAAGATGATATTGTAGCGGTTACCTTATTCGCATGTCGCGGTTAACTTATTCGCATGTCGCGGTTAACTTATTTGCATGTGACGGTTACCTTATGTTTGGTCATAATCCACGTGCACGGGCCTGTGGGGCTTTTGGTTGTGTGGAAGTGACGCACGCGCGGTTGTGGAGCCACGCCCTCCGAAGAGGGTTTTGGCTTTATAAAAGCTGTACCACTTCCATTCGCGTTTAGTGTGCTGGAGATTTCTGTACGAATAAACGAGCTTCGAACCCTACGAAATGGTCTCGTCTTCTCGCCTTCCGCGACTCCTAAAATATAAGCACCCTTGACACTAGGCCCAGACTTCAGACTTTGGCATGCTCACGTGGCTGTACGGTCAAAAACTGTTCCAACCCGTCATTTTTGATGGGCATTATACTTGCATATTGTTATGAATTAGGGGTAGAGGAATATCTAGAGCCAGGTAGATCTGCATAGGTAGGTTCTCGACTGTCATGATAGGGAATCTACCTGTAATAAGTTCTATGTTCAGCCGTATGCCGGAATAAGTTGTATCTGTGTCCCTGCCGCGAGGTGGCGGGGCATGCCAATTAGTACAGGGATTATGGGTAAAATTCCCTCGTGTGTCGTTCCCTCTGTGAGCAACCCAGTGTCCCTTATGGCAACGCACTCATATACATTAGATAGATCCATTAGTGCACACATTAATTAATTCCCCTCCGCCACAATGAGACTTACAGGAAGAACAGGCAGGAAGCCAGATCGGGGCACCACCGATGGGGCTGCGGCCAGCCACATCACCAGCTGGCCACTGATTGGCGAAAGGAAGGTGGAAGGAAGCGGCTGAGAGCCACGTCCAGGGAGAACTCATGATTGGCCAGGGGAGGGCAAGCAAAGGGCAGGCCACTGATTGGCAGAGCAGGGAAGGACGTGTGATTGGTCGGGGAAGGGACAAAAAGCTTCCCCGTGATTGGGGGTAAGGAAAGTGAAGGAGCGACACTGATTGGCCACCGACCGTGGACACCTCAGCCAATCAGTGCGGAACGCGCAAAACCACTACTTACAAGCAGGTCGCTGGTTGGAGGGGAAGGGCCGGTGATGTCAGAAGGCGGGAAAAGCCCACGAAAAAGTGAGGGACTGATTGGTAAAGCGAGAGAGCTGACGGAGGGAGCGCAAGTGACAAAACGACTGGCTCGCGGGCATTCGTTGTCGTCTTCCCTGGGTTCTTCGTGGGCTCTTGGTCTTGGTGCTTGGAGCGAGGCTTGGTGCTATGAGCAAACGGGACCTCACGTGCAACCGACGAGCGGGTGAGCGAGTCGTGCCGCTGAGCAGACGAGATCGGGGCGAACAGGTGGCTCGGGGCCTGGCAGCGGGCGAGCTGGGGCACATCGAGGACTTTCTTCGGGCCAACTGGAGCTGCATTGAAAGACGCGCTCGAACATTGACCCGACGCTACACTGCCAGAGAGATAAGCTTGCATTCACAAATACACGACGGGACATTTATTTTATTCACTCTCCCTTTGTCTCGTATTTGAAATCTGTGTGGGGACGTCCCAATTTAGAATTAGTTCTTCCGTCGCGTTTCTTTGTATCGGGTTCCGTAATAAATCTTTATTTTTGTACAATTTACCCCCGTGTTCGTTTTGAGTTCATTCCCTTCAGGATTGAAGACCGCCGGTGAGATCGCTACAGGTAAGAGCTCTCCGCTTCTTCCTCTTCCTTCTTCTGCCCATGCTAGCATAGTCAAATCTGTCAGTGATCGTCGCCTCCGTTAAAGTCTGTTTGGCCATCCACGAGTCCACGGTATTAACTGAGGGCATTCGCGCGACAAGTGTTGTCAAGGAGTGGGATTTGAACCCTATTGGAAAAGTGGTGTCAGGAAGTAGGGATACGGGCCCGACAGACAAAAAATTTTTTTGTCCCTGGCTGCGATCGACACGGTCGGGCGTACATTGCGCCCGGCATTTGGACGCAAATTTTTCACAGTCGGAGGCGATTAAAATTATTGTAATAGTCAATTGGTGAGCGAGACGTGAACGGCGCGTCATTAAAGTTAAATCGGCTCCTGAGGTAAAATACGTGTGGGAAAGCGACCTTCTATCGACGGAGGAGGGGTGAGCGATATGGAAGAAAGAATGGAAGGGGCGGATAGCCTTGGAAGTGGGTCGGAGGTAGTTGGGGGGAGCATAGTGATGGAGCCCCGATACCCGTCCAACCATGGGATTGATTAATTTAGAGAAATGCGGAAATTGAGGAATGAATTGAATGAAAAAATGGATTCCTAAAGGGATGATTTGAAGGGTGAAATGAGGGGAATGAAAAGGGGATTGAAGGGAGGCATGATGCGAATGATTAACAAAATGGATGCCCGGACGAATGAAGAATTGAAGGAAGGACGAAAGAATGGTGCCGGTGGGGCTCAGGAGCCAGGAATGGCAATTAAATTAAAATTGGAAGGAAATGGGGAAAGTAAAATTTTAATTGGGAAATGTTTCCCACATGGTGGCCTGGAGGGTTGTCAGGGCCGGGTGGATGCCCCAACACATCAACAGGGGGATGAATTTGGAGTGGTGCAGCACAAGGGCAGTTGTGCAGTGCAAGAGGGGGTAGAGGTATTGGGGGACCCGTGTAACGGAACCGGACCGGGTATTTATTGATCAAGGCCTGTGGGGGCCAGAAATGATTTGTAATGGTGATGAAAATGATTTGATGCAGCGGCTGGAGACCTGTGACAGTACCATCGGGGAGGACGGTGCTCAGCTACAAAGGAGTCTGGGGGAGGATGTGAGTCGGTCCGAGGAGGAGATTGAAGTGACCGAAGCGAACCTCGCCGTGCACACCAATTGGGTACAGGAGGCTCCGAAATTGAAAAACCAGTTGGGGGAGTGTTTTGGCTCTGAGCTGGATTTGGACATTGGAGAGTCGGGAGATCGAGCCTCAGACAATTTGGTCCCCATAGGGAATTTGGAACAGCTGCAGGGAGGGGCAGAACAAGCTGTGGTAGGGGTTGTTACCTGCAGCTGCGGTTTGGGACGGGAAATAAAAAATCTTTAAAGGAAAAATTAATTTATGCTGAAATGGGAATTTGATTTGGCACAGCCTTGGCGAGAGTTGGTCCCACTGCTGTGGAATGTGTACCAGGGGAGGTCATTGGGGATGGCCTCGGAAAAATTTGCCCCTTTAAAAATTTGGGTATGCCAGCCAGCTGGGGGGATGTGCTGGCGAGATTTGGACGTGGGGTCCAGCCATGGGTGTCATGGTATGACCTGGGCCCCAAGGGGGATCTGGTGGAGTGTGGCGTCACTTATCCATCGGGGCGCCGCCCGAGCGTGAAACTCGGGCCGGCAGGGTCACCGGACCCTGGTGGTGGTTAAGACCTCCAGGGGGTCCGAGGTGGTTTCTCAAGCCTGGGATGGCATATATTGAGGACCACTAAGGGGAGGTGTTGTGGGTCGCGCTTTGGTGGTGGCACCGCAGATGGCCAACTTGGGCCCGATGTGGTGACTGCCCGGGCATGCGGCCTGGCACCCTCTCCCTGAGAATCTGGGACAGCCAGCATGTGGTGACCTGCCATGCTGTGCTGGTCTATGGACACGGGTCGAACCGAATGGAAAGGGATGGATTATAGCCTGCCGGACAACCATTGGGGCATCTTTGGAACGTGAGGGTGAGAATGATTTTCCACAGATGTCTCGTTATGATTTGTGGACTCTCGGTTTGGGAAGAGAGCCATGGGAGTGTTGAATGGGAATTGGTAACGTGCCGTGCATATGGGCCATGCTCGGCTGGCATGTGTATGGAAAAGCATCTTTCTTTGGTGAGTTTAGTAAAATGTGAAAAATATTTGGCACTGGTAATCTGTGGGTTAGATGTAAAATTAAGGGTGAATTTTGAAATGCTATGGTGGGCACTGCATAGTGACACCATTATTGATCCAGGTGTGTTTAGACCAAAGTGTTGGAGGCTGGGATAAAATTGATAGGGTAGAAGGACACAGCCTTCAACTGGTTATGGGGGCGACTGTGCCAATGTTTGGGACGCGGGGTTATGGGGATGGAGTTGTGCAGTTGCGGGTCAACGTGGTGCTATGGGTGTCCGAGGTGCGTGGACCATGTCCTCTGGGTGGGTCTCCTGGTGGAGCATGGCTGTCGACTGGACCTTGGTGTGGTCAAGTGTGGGTGGGCACTGGGGGCTGCAGTTGTGTGTACTGGGGGATGAGGGCGGCATAGGTGACGTGAGGGGAATGCCACGCACTGCGACCGTCTCCCCCAGGGCCGAGGTTGTGTGAGTGAGGTTTGTCGGCAGCAGGTGCTCACCACATTGGCCAGCTAGGGCTAGTGCAGCTGTGTTCCTCGCAGGGAGGCCAAAGGATGGATGGTGGGTCGCACCCTTATGGACACTCATGGGCCATGTTGGCGTTTCGGCTGCTCAGCTTGTCCCAGTGACCCTTGCACGATAGAGGTACAGAGTTGTCGTGGCCACATGTAGCTGTTTAGAACAGTTCACCATTGGATGCGGATCCACATACCTGCCAGTTTAGTGGGGAGAAAAGTGAAATTTGGTGGATTTTGGTAGGCCCAATGGGATAAATTTTGGGATTTTGAGGGTGGATGGCACTTTGGACCTGACCAACCGGCAAATACCTGCACATCAGGGTACGGGTAAGGCCTTGATGTTTACTGTCCCAGGCGTCAGGACTTGCTTATGTAAATTGGGGGACATGTAATTTGGAGTTAGGGGTGGGTGAGAGCGATGACATGGCCGGTGAGGGGGATTGAATGGATGCCACACAGAGTTTTGTGGGTGGCGTTTGTTTTTGTGTAGAGGTGATGTGTTTTTATGTGGTTGTGAGGGTGGAAATTGAATATGAGTGACTGTGATCATTTTGGAAATGTGATTTAAATTAACTGGGGATTTCACATAATAGCAACTCCTTTTGGCAACTCCATGGCAACTCCTTTTGTACCATCTGCTCTTGAAATGTGTTGGAAAATTGAATGGCAGCGGGGGAGGAAATGTGTTTTGGGGATTTTGTGGGTGGGGAAGGTGTGTGTGTCCGCAGGTACAGATCAGGGTCTGAGGAGCGATGCCTGCGGCCCCCCTCTGTGGCAATTACCCCTGGCAGCCAGTGGGATCTGGAAATTGGAGCTCGTCGGTGGAGGGTCTGTTTGGGTGCCTTGGGGTAAGGGAGACTCCCAGCGACCTGTGTAGCTGCGCTGAAACAGGAGGCCAAGGAGCCTGGTGTGTGGAGACCCCCACCGGCGGGGTAACGGCAGAAAGGGCTGTTTGACTGTCACGGGGCCAAGAGGTAAAGGGGGGAGGCAATATATAAAGGGGGAGGGGATCTGGGATCATATATATACGAGGGCCAGTCAATAAGTAACCTTAAAATGGCGATATAAATTTGAGAATTTAATATGCGTAGTTGTAGACGACATATGTTATATCTATGGGTATGAGTCGTGTTTTGCCTGTTTTAGATCTGGCAGCATTGAGCATATGACGTCAGTAGAGCAGTTCCAAGATGGCGGCTTCCTTAGAACCATGCACCAGGGAGGAGCAACGTTCTGTCATCCGTTTCTTGGGAAATGAGGGTGTGAATCTCAGTGAAATCCATTGCAGAATGAAGATGCAATATGGTGATGCATGCTTATTGCTGCAGCAGGTGTACGACTGGGACAGGAAGTTTAAAAGTGGAGTGTCCAGTGTGGCAGACGCTGCTCGCTCGGGCCAGCTTCACACAGCCGGACACACTAGAAATGGTTGCAGGAGTTGAGCGTTTGCTAAGAGAAAACCGTCGCATTATACTGGATGAAGTGGTCTCCAAATTGAACATTAGCTATGGTTCAGCACACCATATCATTCACAACGTGCTGGGGTTACACAAAGTGTCTGCAAGGTGAGTACCGAGACAACTCACACCCAAACAGAAAGAACAGCGAGTGGGCGTATGTGAAGAACTTCTGCGACGTTATGAAACAGAAGGCGACGCTTTCTGGGGATGAAAGCTGGGTCCACTACTTTCAGCCAGAAACTAAGAGGGCAAGCAAAGAGTGGCCCATTAAACTTCCCCAAAGCACAAAAAATTCCACACACAGCCCTCCGCTGGAAAAGTGATGCTGACACTCTTCTGGGATAGCTGAGGTCCACTTGTAGAGCATTACATGCCCAGAGGGACCACAGTCACCAGTGCATCATAGTGCGACCTCGAAAATCATCTGAAACCAGCAATCAGATCAAAACGTCATGGACTACTCACTACCGGTGTTTTGCTGCAGCATGACAATGCTCGGCCCCATACTGCCCGCGCTACAGTTGCAACAATCGAGGACCTGCATTTTGAGTGTCTTCCTCATCCACTCCACTCGCCAGACCTCCCCTCTTCGGATTACCACATCTTTGGGCCACTTAAAGAGGCCCTTGGTGGAACCACTTTCCGATCCGACAAAGAGGTCCAGGAGGCGGTGCATGAATTTCTACACAAGCAGCCAAAATATTTTTTTCCTCGAGGAATCCAGGCCTTAGTAAAGTGCTGGAAAAGATGCATTGAATGCAATGGAGATTATGTTGAAAAGTAACAGTTTGTTACACCCGTGCAATAGTGCATGCAATGTACAAGTTGTGAAAAATATTTTAAGGTTACTTATTGACTGCCCTCATATACAGTCACGTGAAAAAGTAAGTACACCCCATGTAAAGTTTTGACCTTTTCAACATATTTCAACATACAGCTATTTGATCTTCATTTCAACAATATTGATAGATAAAGGTGATATAATATAACAAATATCATGAAACATTTACATTTTGTAGTCCATTGTATAATTTAAATAAACACAAATGCAAATTTCGCATGTGGAAAAAGTAAGTACACCCTTGGCTCCAATAGGTGGTATTGCCCCCTTTGGCAGAAACATCCTCAAGTAGGCATTTCTTATAACTGTCGACCAGTCTCTGACATCGACTGGGAGAAATTTTTGCCCACTCCATGCAGAATTCTTTCAGCTGTGCGATGTTTGAGGGGTTTCTTGCATGCACAGCTCGTTTCAAATCCCCCCACAACATGTTGATGGGATTTAGATCCGGGCTTTGACTTGGCCATTACAGAACCCTCCATTTCTTTCTTTTCAGCCATTACTCGGTGGATTTACTCGTATGTTTAGGGTCATTGTCATGTTGCAAGGTCCACCTTCGGTTGAGCTTCAACTTTCCGACAGATGGCCTCACATTATCCTGAAGCACCCTCTGGTACAATGAAGAATTCAGAGTGGATTCTATGATGTGCCCAGGCCCTAATGCAGCAAAGCTGCCCCAAACCATAATATTTCCACCACCATGCTTTACAGTTGGTATCAGGTTCTTGTGGTCAAATGCTGTCTTTGGTTTTCGCCAAACATGTCATCTGGTACTGTAGCCAAATGGCTCTACCTTTGACTCATCTGTCCAGAGCACATTGTTCCAGAAGTGCTGGTCTTTGCCTAGGTGTTCATTGGCAAACTTTAGTCTTACCCTGATGTTCTTTCTGGACAGCAAAGGTTTCCTCCTGGCACACCTCCCATGTAGATCAAATTTGTGCAACCTCTTTCTAATGGTAGCCTCGTGCACTTTGACATAAACAATGGCAAGAGCTACCTGTAGGTCCCGTGATGACATTCTGGGGTTCTTAGAGACTTCTTTCAGCATCTTGCGGTCTGCTCTCGGGCTGAACTTGCTGGGGCGGCCTGGCCTGAACAAGTTGGCAGTTGTTTGGAATCTTCTCCACTTGTAGATGATCTTCCGGACAGTCGAATGATTGATTTCAAATTGTTTGGAGATCTTTTTAAATCCCTTCCCAGACTCGTAGGCATCTATAACCTTCTTTCTGAAGGTCTCAGAGAGCTGTTTTGATTGAGGCATGGTGACGCCGCACATTTCAACAACAAAGAGCAAACCAAACTGAATGTCTGAGGTTTAAATAAGACAGGTTCCTCCAAGATCCTCTCCAACGATGTTCTAATCATTTGCACCTGAGCTGGTGCACCTGATTCTAATTTTAAGTATTTGAAGTAGTGATAAATGTAGGGGTGTACTTACTTTTTCCACATGCGAAATTTGCATTGATGATTATTTAAATTATACAATGGACAATAAAATGTAAATGTTTCATGATATTTGTTATATTATATCACCTTTATCTATCAATATTGTTGAAATGAAGATGAAATAGCTGTATGTTGAAATATGTTGAAAAAGTCAAAACTTTAAATGGGGTGTACTTACTTTTTCACGTGACTGTATATACAGACTTGGCATTTAATATGGAATATTTTTTTTTTCTTGACTTGGGTTTACTTTCTTAACTCAGTATATCAATCTGGTGTTTCTTTTACACTTTGGTGATTTATTTGTGAAGAGAACCATGTCACTGATTGTCTGTCGCAACAAGAAGTCAACAACAGGATTATATCACAGGTGGCGTGGCAAAATGTACGGACAGGTGCATTTGATGATTTGCTTCACAGTTGGGTATCCAAGGGTTGTTGCGTTCTGTATTAGTGGAAAACAACTGTTGCACGTCTCCAAAAGTTATTGCCGCTTCCTCTGGAGATGGTCCGTCAACTCGACAATGCTGTTTGTCATGGAGTGGTGGCTTTACGAAATTACGGCATGTAACAGTGTGCTATTGCTCGGCAGTATGGCATCACTCAAGGTCAGGTGTCAAAGATCTTGAAACGAAATGCTCAGAGGGGTGTCCCTACTCCAATACCGAGGCCAGGATGTCCCCGCAGAACCACAAGGAGGGATGATCGCCAGCTGCACGGGTTAGTCCGCAATGGCTGTACCAAGTCAGCTAATCGGCTTAGGGCTGAGTGGCAGCAACTGACAAATGTTCCTGTATCCAGAAGGCTAGTCAACCAACGACTGGTTCAAGCAGGCTATCGTGCCAGGCGTCCCCTGAGAAAGCCACGCCTGACCAGACAACACCGCCAGCGCCGATTGCAGTGGGCCAGAGAGCACCGTCAATGGCAGCCAGGACACTGGAATCACGTGATCTTCAGTGACGAGTCTAGATTTCTGGTCTATCGTCAAGATAGCCGCGTCCGAGTGCGCAGACAAGTGCATGAAGCCGACAACAAAGATTGTATAGTGCCAAAAGTCCAAGCTGGAGGTGGTGGGGTGACCGTTTGGGCTGCTTTTCATGCAGGGGGCAAAACTGACCTGGTTGTTCTGAATGGAAACCTGAACCAGTTCAAGTGCAGGGCCATTCTGGAAGAAACATTGCTTCCATTTGCTCGTGCAGGCTTTCGAGGAAATTTTGTCTTCCAAGATGACAATGCACGGCCTCATCGTGCTCGCATGATCCAACACTTTCTTGCTGACCGTGGTGTAGAGCATATGGAGTGGCCTGCCATGTCCCCGGATATGAATCCGATAGAGAACTTGTGGGCAGAATTAACGCGTCAAATCGACAACTTGGACCAGCAGCCTGCCTCTGTGCGTGAATTGCAGCAGGCTATTGTCACTGCATGGCAAGCGATTCCTGTCCAAACCTTGGCAAATCTCGTGAACAGCATGCCTCGACATGTACGTGCTCTCCTGAATGCTCGTGGGGGTTACACGAAGTACTGAACTGTAATTTTACTATCCGTAATCCCAGTCGTAATTTAACTTTTGTTTTTGTTAAAAAAAAATTGGGCTAATGTGAAAAATAAAGAGATACTTCTGGAAAACGTACAGAAGTTTAACACAGTACTGTCCATGAATTGAGTTCGATATCAGTTTACATCACTTTCAAGGATCAATTTATTTGTTTTGAAATGTCAAATGTGGTTTTTGTTTCTTTTAAAGGTCACATTAACAAAATCTAGAATAATTTCAACATAATTCCAATGAACCTTTGGTTCTAAGACATCTTGAAAAGTAAGTTCACCCCCACAAAAAAAATATTCCATATTAAATGCCAAGTCTGTATACTGTATAGCCCTCTGGTCACATGACAGGGGGACAGCAGATCCTCCACTCAGCAGATCCAAGCCCAGGTACGCCATTGTTAGACTATCGGTCTTGTTTCATTACACAAGTGGCAGAACCAGAAAAGGGTCCTCGGTCTGTCTCGCAGTCTGGCTCATCTGGGTTGTACTGTTACCAAGCAGCTTGCTGTCGCTTGCCAAGCCAGCCATTGCTTATCAACAGTTTCGTTGGAGTGCTTGTTTGAGTACTGAACCACTTGGCGAACACCTCAACATGGCATTTTATATTCCAAATGGAGGATTTTTTTTTTAATAAACATGGAAATTTGTCAAGATTTTTTTGCAGTCGAATCGAAAGCAACATAGGCTGGGCGAGTGTGAAAATAACACGGAGAGAGTCCTCTTAGTGGATGAGCAAATCTTAGCAGATCCAACTGTTCGTCATGATGCAATGGAGGGTTCTGAAACTTCATTGGTAATACCCTCTCCAACCACCACCGGAAGTGGCGCTCCACGATGCCAAACGAGGCAAACATATTTGGCAAAGCTGCCCAGTTAATGTACCTAGTGTGCCCTTTATTACCTCGGTGTAACATTGAATGGAGTCCTTGTGTTAATGCATTTTGATGGCCACCAACATCTCACAATTTCATGGCCACCAACAACTCACAATTTGATGGCCACCAACAACTCACAATTTGATGGCCACCAACATCTCACACTTTTTAACAACCATGTATCGTTTTAAGTTTATTGGTATTTTTTTTTTTTTGAATACAAGATCGAGGCTCGTGTAAGACCTTTTATCATGGATAGAGGACAGCAGTCAAAGAGAAAAGCTCGGCACAAAATATGGCAGAATAAGAAAAATCATAACAAGAAACCACAGCAACAAGCATTCTGAGTATTGCGCTGCAATACATGTCCCCTACCGGCAGTCTGTCGTCCGGAAAACTGTTGGGGAAATTACCAAAGTTCAAAGTGCCATAACTTTGTCAAAAATGATCGAAACGTCGTGAAGTTCGAACTTGATCTGTATCTTATCATGAGGAAACCATGTACCAAGTTTGAAATCATTAGCATTTAGAGTTTAGAAAAAAAGTCCGGAAAACTGTTCTTTGCATGACGGACTGACAGACGGAGGGACGGAGTGCAAACCTATAGTCACCGGAGGGGACAAATAACAACAGGCTTAGAGGCCCAAGTATTAAGTGCAATGTAGTCAAATGATTAATCCGGTAGAAGTGATAGACAATTCGTGCAGGAATGAAACAAGGAACCACAAAAGAACGACCAATTATGCAATATATACTTGGAATTTATTACACATTTTCAATTCCCAATATGCACAATATTCCCAATATACATCCTCCAGGCAATAAAAGCCATATACATTATACACACATAATCAATGCAATTTTAACTGGAATAAAAATTGAAATGTTAAACTGAAATACACAACACACACAATGACAACAAACAAGATATCTGGGATCATAAAGCGATTGCCAACCTCCCCCAGTGCCCACGATCCAATGATGGCCATGTTTTTTTATCGGACTGCCATATGACATTGACCTTCAACATTAATGGATAGAGTATAAATAAGTAAAATGTGTCCCCAACTACAATCTATCCATAAAACTCAACATCATGATAATCATGGAAATTTTTTTCGTTATGATGAAAAAGTCATTTTTTTATTAGTTGGGTCACAATTCCAAAAAAAAGAAGTAGGTCAAGGACGCGAATAAATTATCAAGGACACAAATCAATTATCAGGTACACAACTTCAGTGCAGGTACACTATTATGATACAAAAAACATCAAAGACTGCTTGATAAGCCCAAGCAGTCTTTGAGATTCCGCATTGGCAAATTTGAGCAATGACAAAAAAGTGTTATTTTTTCAGACCGTCATTTGACTTTGACCTTTAACCCAGAGGGGTATGACGTAAATAAAGCTTAAATGCGACTTGTTCTAGGCTAATCAGAAAGGGCAATTTTGTCAAACAAATCTTAGTCGAGGTTTGGTGAAAAAAGTTAAAATGTCTATAATTGGGTCATGACCTTAAAATGAGGTCAAAGTCAAAAAATATGTCAACCCATACTGTGTATTCCCATTATTGATGCAAAATTTAATTCCAAAAGTCCCAGCCGGATCCGAGATACAACTGGGCAATTGGCAGGAAAAAAAAAGTAAGTCAAAGACACCAATCTCAATCGTGGTTTAGTACTCCTAGGGGTTTAAGAAACCCTGAGGTACCATTAAAAATGGGGGCAATAATTGTAGAAACAATCCCTACAACAGCTGTAAGCCTTCCCCCATCCTATAAGGGTAGGCTTACAAAAATGAAGTGAGCAATTTTTTTAAGGCGCAACTTTTTCCACACGAATATAACATTTCTAAGAAGAGTATGTGTCTGGGCAAAACGAAAATTGTGCAAGTTCACAATGCCATAGCATTGAGCAGGAGCCACAGTAGAGCCTCCAGCTGAAATTCCCAGCTGCATGGCCACCTGCACAGGCTGGGTGAACAGAGAGCTGGGAATGGCAACTCCACCGCAGCAGCCACAAGTCCCAGGAATCTTCAAATGGCAGGAAGAATATTGTGGTTCATGAACTCTGCCTCATGGTTCCTTAACCATGACTCTGGCTCATCACTGGCAACCTCCAATGCCATGACAGTCTCTGGGGTCCTTTGCTCTCTGTTTGCCACTTCCTTCCTAGTCTGAGCTACCTTTTTATCACAAGTTTGACTGGAATATGAAAGGGTGGGCCTGCACAGCAATAGTCAATGGGATAGGACAATGGGACACCTTTACACAGCTCTTTACCCCATGCATGCATCCTGCTGCTGGAGTTACCTCTGCTCCAAGTCACGTCCCCCAGGTTGAGATTTATCGAGATCACATTTACTGACAGTGCGTTCTGTTCCAAAAGTCCACATCCTGTCCTGTACATACACAGTTCTAGTTGATGTTCACAACTTTATCTCTGAAGATTTTCATGGTTATTGATGGACAGAACGGGGCGTACAAAGGGTACGGGAGCAGAAAAAGCAGAGCATGAAAGTTATAAGGCAGCCATGAAGGCTGCAAAGAAAGAGGTAGCAAAGGCGCAGGAGGCATGTAGGAAAATGTTCAGAGAACGCTTGGATTCGGAAGAGGGTCAGAGAGCGGTATTCAGGATTGCAAAGCAGATAGCGAAAGAGAGGTGTGATGTGATGGGGGTGAGTTGCTTGAAGGATGAAGGTGGACAAATCGTTGTGGACCCAGATGGAATTAAAGGAAGATGGAAAAGATACATGGAAATGCTGTTGAATACAGAGAATGAATGGGATGGCAATATAGAGAGTAACCCAGTTTTAGGACCAGCAGAGAAGATAATTGAGCAGGAAGTTGAGGAAGCGATAAAAGCAATGAAGAGTAGAAAAGCGGGAGGGCCGACGGGAGTTGTGGGAGATATGTTGAAGGCAGCAGGAAGTTGGGGTGTGAAGAGAATGACAGAGATCTGTAATCTGGTGGTGAAAGAAGGCCGCATTCCAGTGGATTGGGAACTGAGTACCCTCGTCCCTCTATACAAGGGGAAAGGTGACCCTCTGGAGTGTGGCTCGTACCGAGCGATAAAGTTATTGGAGCATGGAATGAAGGTATTGGAAAGGGTGCTGGAGAGGAGGGTAAGGAAGAAGGTGAAGATCGACGAAATGCAGTTTGGATTTATGCCAGGAAGAGGAACGACAGACGCGCTCTTTATTGTGAGGCAGTTGCAGGAGAAGTACATGGAGAAGAGGAAGAAGTTGTTTCTTGGGTTTGTTGATCTGGAGAAAGCATCCGATAGGGTTCCACGCAAAGTATTGACATGGTCATTGAGGAAGTTAGTAGTGGAGGAATGGTTGATCAGAGTAGTGATGGCAATGTACAAAAGAGGGTGCACAGCTGTAAGGATGAAGGACGGGAACAGTGGTGAGTTTGAGGTGAAGGTGGGAGTGCATCAGGGGTCGGTACTAAGTCCACTACTATTTGTAGCTGTGATGGAGGTGCTGGCTCAGAATGTAAAGGAGGGTTTACCATGGGAGTTGTTGTATGCAGATGATCTGGTGTTGATTGCGGAAAGTATGGATGGACTGAAGGAAAAAATGAACAAGTGGAAGGAATGTATGGAGACAAAAGGTCTGAAGGTGAATATCGGAAAGACGAAGGTGATGGCAAGTGGTAAAGCATGTGGTGAGGTGGAAAGAACTGGGAAGTGGCCCTGTGCTGTGTGCAGGAAGGGTGTCGGAGTGAACTCCATTCAATGTACAATGTGCGCTGAGTGGGTTCATCAAAAATGTAGTGGTCTGAGAGGGTCATTAACCAGTGTGGCAGCTACATTCAAATGTAAGGTGTGCACAGAGGGAGCTGCAGATGGAGGAAATGTTGAGTTGGATCTTGGAGACGGCGTGAAGCTGGAAGGTGTGAAAACATTTTGCTACCTCGGAGACATGCTGAATGGAGAAGGTGGATCAGACTCGGCAACGGTTGCTAGAGTGAGATGTGCATGGAAGAAGTTTCGGGAACTGAGTGGCATGCTGATGAGGAGGGGAGTGTCGTTGAAGCTGAAGGGAAAGGTTTATGCTGCGTGTGTGAGAAGTGTTATGATTTATGGGAGCGAGACATGGGTAATGAACATAGAGCAGCAACGAAGGCTTGAAAGGGTGGAAATGCGAATGGTTCGGTGGATGTGCGGAGTATCGTTGAGAGAGAGGAAGACAAATGATGAATTGCGAAAGATGATGGGAATAGAGCCTGTGATTGATGCTGTGAAGAGGAACAGGTTGAGATGGTTTGGTCATGTGTTGAGGAAGGATGAAAGTGACTGGTTGAGAAGAGTGATGGAAATGAATGGAGAAGGAAGTAGAGGACGGGGAAGACCGAGAAAGACTTGGCTAAAGATGGTGGAAGAAGAAATGCAGACAAGGGGGTTAACAAGGGGAGATGCAGAAAATAGGGCAAAATGGAGAAGATTGTCATGGGGACCGCAAGGCTAACCCCCGCTCTAGCAGGGAAAATGGCCTTAAAATGCATGTTGTTGTTTGTTCTTTGTTGTTGTTGATGCACAGAACATGATAGTCAATTACAAAGGGATATAGATGCTGATTTACATCATGTTATTGCCAAGAATAATAATAGTAAAAATAAACAAGTAGATTAATGGATGAAATTAACAGATTATGGATAATGTACAAACATGATAGGCCAAATGACCTAAAACTATGTCAGAAAACATAATTACAGGATGATGAGATTTGTGACAACCTTTTGAAGCAAATCTTCATTACATTGATTACACACCTTTTACACAAATAATATAAATAAACATAGGGGAAATACCCCTCGTGCTCACCTGGTCGAATGAACAGTATACTGCACTGACTAAAGGTATTTTAAACCAATTTGAATGGTTGCTAGAAGACAAGGCAGCATGTAGAATCATACTAATATAATCATAAGACTTTCAAAGAAACAAACAAAAAAATACCTATTTTGGGGGCCAACCCCTAACCCCTCCCCCCCCCCCCCCCCCATCATGTATACCTCCTCAGGCCTAATGTTTCTAATGCCTTGAACTAACATTGGTACATCACGGGTGATGAAGATTGTGGTGAAGTTTCATCGAAATCGTGTATGTACATAGTTTCAGAGAAAAGAACAAATACCTATTTTGGGGGGCCACCCCCTAGTAGACCCCTCACGGCCCGATTTTTTTTAATGCTGTGAACAAACTTTGGTACAATACGGGTGATGAAGGTTGTGGTCAAGTTTCATTGAAATCGTGTGTGTAGTTTCAGAGAAAAAAGCAAATTCATATTTTGGGGGGTCAAACCTGGACCTACTTTGACCCCAATTTGTTTAATGCCGTGAAAAAACTTTAGTCACAACACAACAATTATATCAATTGTGCCAAATCTGGTCGCCATCCCATCAGCGGTTTCGGAGAAGAAGTTTCAAGTGTTTACGGACGGATGGACTGACGGACGGACGACGCGCCATCGCATAAGCTCCCCTGAACTTCGTCCCAGGTGAGCTAAAAAAACTAGAGCAAAGTCAGTGGAGGGCAATTGCAAACCCTAATATGCTCCCCACCAAAAACAAAGTTGAAAGATGGCAAAAAGTTCCACCAGGAATGAACTGATATCAAATTGTGAGTTTAAAAAGATTTACGTTTTCACCTTTAGGACCCTAAATCCCCACAACCTGGGGCATGCATTGGTGAAATACATTTTTAAAATCCTTACGTATTACATGAGCCCTCCAATGGTGATTGCATATACAGCACAAAGATTCACTGAAAAATATGCCTGTTGTTGCATTTTTGGTATTTGACCATTTGATTCCACCCCAGGTGGTGGAGGCAAAAATGATACTGCTCTCACACCTTCTTGCCTTGGGTGATCATAACTCCAAAGTTTCGTGAATTTCTGCACAACCGTTTAGGAGGAAATGGCGTGACGGACAGACAGAGCCGATTACAATATCCCCCTGTTGTTTTTAAGCACAAGAATAACTAACAGGGCTTAAAAAAAACAACTTGTCAAAAATTAAGCTTCATTGCAATAAATTATTTAAAATAACAGAGATATATAATGATATTCAATGCAAATACATCAGTACACATTAGTGTACTTTTACATTAATTACAAGGATATTAGACAATGGACAAACACACATGGTATATGTCAAGGGTTCCGATGTGAGTGCTATTTATCAATGTGATCTTCACAAGAGTAACGAGCCCCCTTCCCACACCCTCCTAAACTCACCAACCTAATGTGTGCACCAAATATATACCTGAAATAGATCACACCTTGCAAAAACTTGTCACACCTTAAATTAGACATACATGAGAAAATCTAACTTTGGACATAGTTTAACGAATGAGGGCAAACAAACCAACACATAACTATGCAATAAATTAAGTTTATAAAGAACCACAAGGAAGTTGGACATAGGAGGAGGCCATTTGGGCCATCATGCCTCAGCATCACCAATACTACATTCACTCCATCTGTCACGTTCTTTACTTCATTTCACTGGTGAGGAGCGAAGAGGAGGAAGAGAACAGTGGGGGCAGGGAATAAGGATGTCAGAGTGTGCATAATCACGACACATACAATCCATACCTAAGGTAACTAATAGTCCTGCCAAGATCCATTAGGTATCTAATTCCAGTTTAAACCGACCTCCCATTTCTGCTGCCACTACCTCTCCAAAGAGGCCATTCCATGCATTAACTACTCTCTGAATGAAAGACTCATGCCTTTCCACAATCCCAAGTCTCCTCTTCTTTACTTTCTGTCCATTCTGCTTAAAAAACTTTTCTGCATCTATTTTAACAATACCCTTAATTCTCTTTAACATCTCTAACAGATTCCCTCGTAATTGCCTCCTTACTAATGTATAAGTCTTGTGGCCTTCAGCTCTCCTTGTCGTGGGCTTGTTCAAAGTCTCCTTGTCGTGGGCTTGTTCAAAAGAACTGTCTGGGGCTATACAACAACAACAACAACAACCACCTTGTTTTGTCATAATCCGTCCACAACTTTTTGAAATATCATGCTCGATATCGGTGAAGCTGGTGTAACTTTAAAGGGTGAAGGATCACTTGAAATTTAAAAAAAATAATATTGTATCCAGATCTGGATCTTCACTAACATTGAATCAATTTGTCCTTCTGACACACCAACCCTGTCCGTCAAGTTCTTCTGAATCCGTCCATAACGTTTTCATTAAAAAAAACCAAAAAAAAAACCGCCTTAGAGGCCATTTTTCCCCGCAGAGCAGGGGTTGGCCTTTTTCGGGCACCGAGGTCCCCTTTTTGAAGCAATGTTTTATGGCCGGATGCTCTTCCTGCCGCCAACCCTGTTAGTCGCCTCTTGCGACACACAGGGAATTACCAGTCAACTGGTACTCAATTTGCCGACCTCAGAAGGATGACGGGCTGAGTCAACCCCCCTGACATTAATTCAGCGATCGACCGGGATTCGAACCCAGGATCCTAGGATCCCAAGCCGGCACCCTAACCGCTAAGCCAACACCAGGCGATATATTGTGCGATAAATCATTTTGGCCATATCATTCAATGGTGATGAATCACTTTCAAAATTTTATGATCCAGACCCAGATCCGGATCTTCACCAAAATCTAATCAATTCATCCTCGCCACATACCCAACCTGTCCACCGAATTTTGTCCGAATCCATTCATAACCTTTTTGAGATATCCTGCTCACAGGCAAACAAACAAACAGGCAACCAGACAAGGGTGAAAGCATAACCTCCGTACACATTCAATGGCGGAGGTAAAGACAAGCAAAGCAATTTTTTTTTACAATCTCACACAGAAACTTGAGGATTAATTTATTTGTCGCCGTTTTGAGTTGCAGCTTATCAAAGAAGAAAGCATACATTCGTAAATGACGAGCAGCAACATACATTTGAACCTGAACTCTGAGATCGAGAAAAGATGTGCACCCATTTGGCACCACTAACAGGCTTATGAGATCAATTAAAGCAGATCCTGCTAGTGGCATGGTGTGACTACTTTGGTGGTCATGTCATCACATGCCTTTCATTACCAGTTGGAGGAGGGGTATCTGCCGAGGGTGACGGTAGCTCCCGACGAAACCCCGAGCAGCAGATAGACGGCTGGGAGAGTTTTGCACAGCAGCGGATCATTTCGTTGATGGCACGACCACAACGATCTTGCTGGAAGTTATTCTCTGTAAAAGAGATCAGTGCTCAGACTTGCAAAACTTGCAACTTGCAAAAATGTTCACAGAACAAACGAAACAAACACTACCTTTGTTTATATGTATGAAACTTTAAAATCTCACAACAACAATGCCTGATCATTTAAGCAGCAAATCCAACCATTCAAAACATATAAGAGTCCGTTAATACAATTAAACAGTTTAAACAGCCAATTCCTTTCACTGCAAATGCTCAATGAAGTCCATGCTAACAAAATCAGCTTAATGGTGCAACAGGTTCTGAATTCTGAATTGCTTTTCATTATGCTCAATTAAGCTGAATTGCTTAATTCTTAAACAAGATTCTGAATTGCTTTCAGAATCATTGGAATCTCCTGCGATGAAGCTAACTCTGAGGGCCTTTCACTGTTTCTGTCTTCTACCGACTCCTCTCCGGCCTTGCTCCCCCAGCTCTCTCTGGGCTCTGTCCCCCAAATATTCCTACAGGTCGCACACGATCTGCCTGCAACCCTCTTATGGTTAAACTGCCAAAATCTAGGCTCTCTGCTCATCTTCACTCCTTCATTCCTCTTTTCTCCCGCCTCTGGAACAAACTCCCTCACTCCCTTCAATCCCACTCCTCCCTCCAGGTCTTTAAAACAGCTGTTCTCCACCATCTCTTATCTTCCCCCATCGAAAACCTTGATCTTTTCTACCCCCGCTAATTTCACCCCCAGATCCAATTTTTTTTTGGGAAATCCCGACTTCTTTCTTTCCTGGAAGTTCTAGCAGTGTCCTTGCATTTTATACCTCTCCCACCCCCGCCTTCCCATGCCCTCTCCCTCCCATAGATCTTCCGTTGTCCCTGTTCTCTGCTGTTGTACTTGTGTGCTTCCCTCTCTCTCCCCATCTTGTCTCCCACTCCCTTTATTGTATGCTTTGTGTGTCCGTTTGTGTTTTTTTGTGATTGATGTTAGCTCTTTCACGAGCCTCGATCTCGTATACAAAAAAAAGAAATAAAAAAGTGAAATTACCCGAGTTTTAGATGTGACACAGCATTACAGTACTAGCATGAAGTACATATGTAAGGTAAAAATTGGTTTTATTAACGTCTTAAAATTCCGGAGTAAAACCGTTTTTAATACGCATACAAGTATCTGGGGTCATGAAGAGCAGAGAAATAGTAGGGCAAAAGGTCAACAGACAGAAAATGAGGTGAAGAGGAAACAGCAGGAGAAGAACATGCTGATGCATCACTGTATGAAAACTAGAACGGCACTCGGTGGAGCGCATACCTCCGCCAAGCTGAACAGTTTGCGTTTTGTATCCCACTGATAGGCCAGATCTAGATTTGGACCTGAATCAAAATCTACTCGGCTTGTTCTTGTTGTCTAACCAACTCATCCACCAAGTTTAGTCATAACTCGCTCATAACTTTTTTAAATATCATGTTATATATCACTTTTCGCCCGATCTCTCAATGGTGAAGAATCACTTAAAAATTAAATAATCCTCGTATCCGAATCCATATTCAGATCATCAACAAAATCGAATTGATTAGTCATTGCGACACACATAACCTCTCCACCAATTTTCGTCCGAATCCGTCCATAGGTTTTTTGAGATATCCTGCTATTTATCGTTTTTGGCCCGATCTCCCAATGGTGAAGAATCACTTTTTAAAATTCTACTCGCCAGATCCGAATGCGATCTTCACCAAAATATAATAATTTCATCCTTGTCACATACACTACCTCTCCGCCAAATTTCTTCAGAATCCGTCCACAACTTTTTGTGAGGTGAAAGGGAAACAGGATCTCCGACCTCCGTGGTTGTTGTAAAGGATCGAAATGCGAGAGAGGACACGAGAAAGTGTTGACTCAATGTCCTGGATGTGGGGGAGGAGGAGGGGGGGGGGGGGCAGGGAACGAACAAACAAACATAACAAACAAACAAACAAACAAACAAGAAGACGTCATGCGGAGCACGATACTTGCAAAATACGCCCCCCCCCCCCCCAAGAAAAAAAATTCCATTGATACAGCCAATTGTCCATTTCATCAAGATTAAAATTGACAATCTTGATTAAAGCTCGGTCAATAGGAAGAAAAGTGACGATTTTTCAGATGAAAAATGATTATAGAAGGTTGACCTTGAGTTGACCTTTGACCTTTTGACCTCAAAAATAGTTGGTTTCCCAATTTAGTGACTCGATATGCAAATGCTGTTCAATTTTCAAGTCAATCGGTTGAGAATTGACGGCTTTTTAGATGAAAATGGATGATTTTTAAAATTTGACCTTGAGTTGACCTTTGACCTTTTAACCACAAAAATAGTACGTTTCCCAATTTAGTGACTCGATATGCAAATGCTGTTCAATTTTCAAGCCATCCGGTTGAGAATTGACGGCTTTTTATATGAAAATTGCTGATTTTAAAAATTCGACCTTGAGTTGACCTTTGACCTTTTGACCACAAAATAGTATGTTTCCCAATTTAGTGACTTGATATACAAATGCTGTTCAATTTTCAAGTCAATCGGATTTAAAATGGCGATTTTAGAAATTTGACCTCCAGATGACCTTTGACCTCACAATCAATAGGCTTCTCAATTGGGACGACTTATACAACGTGGTGAAGTTTCGTGACGATTGGTTTAGAATTGTGACCTGTAGGCCGGTGACAGACAGACAGACAGACAGACAAACAGACAGAACCACAAACGGAACCGACCTATATACTTGAAAATTCTTCGATTTTGCAAGTAACAAACAAACATGAGAGTGTAGCGGTTACCGCTGGATGCACACAATCGCCTTGCACCGGCCAGAACACGGCCAGACGCGCCTCCCGGGCATGCCCGGACTCACTGTTCCCGGGCACGCCCGAACCTCCCGGGCACGCCCGGTCTCGTCTTTCCCGGGCATGCCCGCTCTCGCCTTTCCAGGGCTCGCCCAGAGCGTCCGGGCATGCCCGCTATCGCCTTTCCAGGGCTCGCCCAGAGCGTCCGGGCATGCCCGCTATCGCCTTTCCAGGGCTCGCCCAGAGCGTCCGGGCATGCCCGCTCTCGCCTTTCCAGGGCTCGCCCAGAGCGTCCGGGCATGCCCGCTATCGCCTTTTCAGGGCTCGCCCAGAGCGTCCGGGCATGCCCGCTATCGCCTTTCCAGGGCTCGCCCAGAGCGTCCGGGCATGCCCGCTATCGCCTTTCCAGGGCTTGTCCAGAGCGCCCGGGCACGCCCAGCCTCGACTTGCCAGGCCGCAGCCAAACACGCCCGGGCAGGTCCAGACTCGCCTTTCCAAGGCTCGCCCTTGACACCCGGGCATGCCCGGTATAGCTTTTGCCGGGCAAACTTCCCGACATAAATGTGTATATATATTGCTGCCCGATAAACGGGCTTGTCAGAATACCTGAGCTGTTTTGTTTCAATAAAGCAACTCGGACGAATTCCGTCTTTGGTCGCGTCAATTCTTTCGACTCGCGTTGGAGCGCAGCTCCTTCAAGAGAACAGATTCAGTAAGAGAGTTTCACATGTGAAAGAAGCGGTGGGGAGGAATAAATGTATCTGAGAAGAAAGTTTAGAAAGGAAAAGGGTTTCTCAGTGAATGTGTGCAGCCTGAACTGGCAAGGGTTGTGCAGAGAGCCAAGAGGATGCAAGGAACGCCAGTATGGAGTCGGTGAAACTGCAAAGCTGCAAAGTCACCACGAGAAAGAAGCAGCACCAAGGTGGATTGGATGGGGAACAGCAGGAGCAGTCTGCAGAGGGAGCCATATTCTGTGCCACTTCAGGTGAAGGCATAGTGCATCGTTATAAGCTGAGGATGGTTTAAGCTGAGAAAGAACAGGACTTGGCCCTGCAGAGAATTCTGAGGTGGCAGTTGGCTTTGGAAGCGAGCTTAGAGATATGACCTTCCCAAGAAAGGTTATAGGTAATGGTGAGGTGAGGATCTCCAGACTGTACGATATATCTCCCAGAAGCGGACGGCGTAAATAAATTGGAGGATTTGCCAAACAATCCTTATAGAGGGGCAAAGTGAGAGTATGGATTAAAATAATGTTCCATTTAGATGATCAGTTGCTTATTTTCTCAAGATTGACAGAAAGGGATGCTGCTGCTCCTCCCTGGGATAGGGGTGGCGGACGATCCTACACAGAGTGGAGTCATATGCACAGTGATGCAATGGATTTTCAAGAGATCATTGATATACACCATGAACAGCATCTGTCCCAGAATACTTCCTCGAGATACTGGTCTGCAGAGGTAGACGATGGGAAACAAGGGTTACGCCTAGGTCCCCGGTCGGTGAAGTGATGTGAGTTGACAAAGTGGAAGACGCAAGGCGGCCATCTTGGATTTTGACGTGGCGACCCAATTTTCAATAGCGTTCTTCCTTATGCCTAGATACACCCACACACCAGATTAGAAGTTGGTACTTCGCTTATTTTTCAAGATATTCCACTCACAAGGTTCAGATATACATGGCGGCGGCCATCTTGGATGTTGACGTGGCGACCCAATTTTCAATAGCGTTCTTCCTTATGCCTAGATACACCCACACACCAGATTAGAAGTTGGTACTTCGCTTATTTTTCAAGATATTCCGCTCACAAGGTTCAGACATACATGGCATCAGACATACATGGCGGCGGCCATCTTGGATTTTGACGTGCGTTGCACCCACACACCACATTAGAATTCGGTCCTTCGCTTACGCACACACGCCCGCCCGCACGCACGCACGGACGGACGGACACACGGACGGACGGACACACGGACGAAGGGGAAAACCATAGTCCCCCTTTCGCTCTGCGGTGCGACGGGGGACAAAAAACAAATCCAAAGAAACCCACTTCATGCCAACATGAAGGAAATGTTATTGCCAGTTAGCAAGACACACTGTATGCCATTAGATTTCCGTTGGAAGAAGGCTAACTGGTCTATAGTTGAAGTGGTCAGTTTTGGCATCATTCTTACAAACCAATTTCCACCAAAGTTTGTATAAATCCTCAGGGTACCCATGGAAAGGTCAGGGGCACAAAATAACCGACTCATCCTCCCCCACAAGGGTGGGGAGACGATTTCTGATTTTCCCCTATACAGGTGGAATAGTGCAAGTGCTTTACTGCCCCCTGCTGGAGATGGGGGGTATTGAGGGTGAGGAACCAATGCCAATTCTGAAAACATATTCCTCTCACTCCCATAGGGAGCAGGTATTACTAGTAAAATATAAAAAGTGCTCAAGTTAATAACATTTTGAATGACTCAGAAAATTGCTAAATGACATGTGCATTGCTGTAACATCGCACAGCTTGACGTTGCGCTTCTTCATGTCAGTTGCACAATTTCTGGTAGACCCGGTCAGAATTGCAGAAGAAAACCAACCAAATCATGGTATCTATCAATTTCAACTTCCTGAGTATAAAATGTACGGCTATCAAAGATAGATCTTACCTTGTAGGCACTTTTGAATGGCGCATGCTTGCTTTTTGCATGGATCTCTCTTTGTGGACATACCTGGGAATATTAAAAAATATATACATATATGTATAAACAGCAGACATAAAATACCAATATTACAAATTCAAAACACCAGGAAAAATACATTTACTGTTAAAAAAAATTGATGAAATCAATGGATGCTGAATGATGTGGGAAGCAAGGAGAAGCTGTTTTGGCCTTCAACCCACCACTCTGCAGGTATGGCTTTTGCGCCGATGAAGGGCTAATGTCCAAAATGTCAGATTATCCTTTCGTCCCACGGCAGTTAGCATACCTCCATCAACGTCCTATTGATTGCATCCACTGTTATATCTGTTCACCTGTCCACCGACATGGTGACACAGCAACTCTAGTTCTACCTTCTCCTGCATTTAGCCTTTTCTGGTGGCCTTGCCAAATGCATGCACGGGTTGGTAAATTTCATCGTCTTTGGCCCCAAAACTGTACATTTCTGGACTTAAATCATGGGAAAGTTAAATATGATTACATTTACTCAGGAGTATGATTAAACTCACAAACATGATAAAAATCGGAACTGCTCACAGCTTACAAGGCCATTATCTGTCGCTAAATGGAGGACTTCTCTTCCTTATTTTGTTGTAAAGCGAATGCCCATTCCTTATGTGTGTGGAGTAATGTCACCTGACTGCCCCAGTATCATATTTCTCCCTCTCTTTGTCTTGGATTCTGTATAATCTAAAGCTCAACATTATTGGCATCTCTCACGATGAGGCCAAAACAGAAGACATACAATCTCTGTTTTCGTACCACTTCTCCGAGTCTAGTCTCCTCTGCTCTGCTCTCTCACTCCTAGGGTGGTCCCTCAGGACCATTTGTTCTTCCATCAACCTTCTCCTGGTTAAATTCCCAAAATTCAGGTTAGCTACCAAACTACACTCTTTTGTACTTTGCTTACATGTGTGGAATTGCCTTCCAGAGGCAGCTCAATCACACTCTTCACTCCAGGGCTTCAAAGCAGGTGGTGACCACAATCTCACATCATCCCCCATCCATACCATGATCGTTTCTACCTCATTAACTCTATTCACCAGACTCGGTGGTGTAATGCCGCTCTGAGTCTGGAAGGTCGAACCTCGACCGAGTCATACCAAAGACTTTAAAAATAAATGGTACTGTTATGAAATAGTGGTAGAGGAATATCTAGACCCAGGTAGCTCTGCATAGGTAGGTGTCCGGCTGTCGTGATAGGGAACCTCACCTGTAATCAGTTCTGTGTGTAGCCCGAATGTCGGATAAAGCTTGTATCTTCGTCCCCGCCATGAGGGGGCGGGGCATGCTAATTAGTACAGGGATTATGGGTAAAATTCCCTTGTGTGTCGTTCCCTCTGTGAGCAACCCAGTGTCCCTTATGGCAATACATCCTATAGACACTTAGATAGGCCCATTAGCACACCACACATTAAATAATTCCCCCCGCCGCCACAATGACTTTGGAAGAACCAACAAGCAATAGCCATGCCCAGGAGAACGTGTGATTGGTTGGGGGTAAGAAGCTGGCCACTGATTGGTGAAAGGAAGGTGGAAGGAAGCGGCACACTGATTGGCCACCGACCGTTGCCACCTCGGCCAATCAGTGCGGAAGGTGCGAACATTCGGCCAATCAGTGCAGAAGGCGCAAAACCACTACTTAGAAGCAGGTCGCTGATTAGAGGGCAAGGTCCGGTGACGTCAGATGGCGGGAAAGACCACAAAGAAGCAAGGCATTGTGTGGTAGAGAGAGAGAGAGCTGACGTCACACCGCAAGTGACAAAACGACTTGCTCGCCGGCATTTTGGCTCTCTCTCTCTCGCTTTGGTTTCTGCCCTTCCCAGACCTTCCTTCTGCCCTTGCTTTTCGTTCCGTTTGGACTTTTCTTCCTGTGCCATCTGCGAATTTGCCTGCTTGACGACGGACGTTGGAGCGCCGTCGATTCTCCTCCATGGCATCCACTTACGAGCGAGGCTTGCTGCTGGAGCAGACGAGACCGGCGCGAGCGGGTGGCTCGGGGCCTGGCCACGGGCGAGCGGGGGCACATTGAGGCCTTTCTTCGTGCCAACCGGAGCCGCGCAAACAACGGTTCCTTTAATTCGTTCTTCCATGGTGTGTATTTGAAGTGTGTGTAAGAGCGCTCAATAGGGGGTTTAGTTTTTATCGTCACGTTCCATTGTTCTCGGGTTCCGTAATAAATATTTCTTTCTTGTACATTTTAACCCCCGTGTTCGTTTGAGTTGATTCCCTACAGGATCGGAGCTGCCGGTGAGATCGCTACAGGTAAGAGCTCGCCGCTTCTTCCTCTTTCTTCTTCCTCCCGTGCTTGTATAGTCAAAGTCCGTCATTGAATAAACGCCTCCATTTAAGTTCGTTTGGCCATCCGCGAGCCCACGGTATTAACTGAGGGCATTCACGCGACAGTACTTTCTACTTCCTTGCTTGATTAATCAGCATTTAAAAAGATAGAGCACGGACAAACAACGCTGGGAAAGCAATGGTAAACCATACAGTATGGCACTTTCCAAGAAACTGCTTCGGCAGCATCAATGCTCTGTCAAGAGTATAGTATATCAATATCAACCCCACTTCACTCAACCCTCTTGCAGGTTACTCTGTTTCCCATCCTCTTTTCCTGTTCATCTTGTCCACATGCAGACCCTGCTCACTGTGAGTACATTGCCTTTTTACCGTGACATTACACCTTTCCATAAGTATAGATCTTTCTTTCTTTCTTTTTCTTTAATCAAAAAATATCCATTATTCTGGTGAGATATCGAGAGAGGAATTGCCACTGCATATATTAATTGAATGAATGATCGTTTTAAGGCCATTTTCCCCGCTAGAGCGGGGGTTAGCCTTGCGGGCACCATGACAATCATGGTTCCCTGTTTGAGGCAATGTTTTTATGGCCGGATGCCCTTCCTGACGCCAACCCTTGGTCGCCTCTTATGATGCGCAGGGATACGGTGTACCTATTCTAAACCGGGGTACACAACGGGATACCCCGGGATATTGTACGATATTGTGCCATTAATATTATGGACACTAAAGATTCCCTGGTATCTTACACAAGGGTAGGTTGTGTGACTAGTCATACAACCACCAACAGATTAAATGAGATATGGATGAAAAGTGAAGGTTTACGTGTAATTTAGTCGATGTCAAGCAATCAAGTCATACACGACTTTCAAAATGAAGTAATCTGCCCAAGATTCTCCCCCTCGAATAAACCCTTCTCCCCCTCGAGCTTCGAGTCCACGAGGCCGCTCCCCACTTTGCACTCGTGGGGGGCGGATTGCAAAGCAATTCCAGCCGCCAACCCCGTAGCGAGCGTGCGGAAGGGTCTCTGGTCAAATACCCAAGTACCTTCGATACACACGCCGCCACGAGGACGGGGGCTGAACCTCGCACGAGTCACGCTGGGTTGATACGCCCGAGCGGTTTGCGTGTCACGTGACTCATGCCATTAATTATTACTGACCCGATCGAGCGGTTTTATTTCGTGCAATGCGAGGCCAATTGGGAAAAGACGTGAACGGCCAAATGGAAGCAAAGAACACAGGTTTATTATAATTTGTACAATGATCAGAGCAAAGAGACACAGGGCAGAAACTTAATCGTTCTTAACTTAATTTCCCAGACAAGGGCCCTCTCACTCATGCGGGGAAAAGGATGAGGAAGAGGACGCGCTCACAGCGCGGCCGCTCCGTGAAGTTTGCCCCGGACGGCTCGTTGGGCGTTCCCCTTTGTGATGTTCGTAGCCGGGACGTCGGCCTCGGTCATGGACGCACGGGAATCCGCCCAGCGTGTCCCGAAGTTAAGGAAGCAAACGCGCACGTGCAGGGAGCCCAGGGAGGGAGATCGTTGGAGTCTAGGGCCCCGGGAGAGATCGTCCTGCGAGAGCGTTTAGAACAGGGGCAGCTGAGAGCAGGGGCAGAGAGCTGACTACTCAGAGAGAGAGAGAGAGAGAGCGATGAGAGCTTCTTGAGTCCTCGGCTAGAGAGAGTTCGTGCTTCTACCGAGACTTCGACCTCGAGAGCTCAGAGAGAGACTCGTGCTTCGACCACACAGAGAGCGCGTTTCGGGGCCCGGGGCAGGGTTTTATAGCCCCCCCCCCCCAGAGTCCCAACAGAATGTTCCAAGCACCTCCCCTGGCCGCCATTGCTGGCCACTCCCCATAAACTCCCATTGGCTGTTTGCCGCTTGCTAGCCACTCCCTCCGCCTCCCTCCGGCCTCCTAAACTTGTCCTGGTCCTAGCACATGGCATTCCAGGCCCAATGAGGCCTACCCTTACTTACCTGTCTCAACGCATACTAACACCGGGAAGGAGACTATACTTAACATTCAATAATAAATAACTGAACTAAGCGAGGCTACATGTTGTGGTGCAACTAACTAAAAGGGGGGTTTGCCTTTATTTCTCAAAACCACAACACGACCCCCCTCTCTCACCAGACTCAGCCCGAGTCTACCCCAGTCGGAACGACCGGTGGAGTCTGGCATTCAATTTACTTTTACTTTTAATGTGACACATAGGTGTAATCTCCCTAACATTTATTCTAACCCATGTGTGCGACATTATTTATACTAGATATGTCCCCCCTAATGCGTTGAGCAGCTATTCTACCAGACTCACACCCACAACTATCTGTGTATTTTCGGAATTTTCAAACTAAACACATAGCCGGTGGGCGCATTCTTATATGTACATGCACAGAACTTAACCTTTATTTACAATACTACGACCCAGGACCTGCACTTCGAGGAAAAGAATTGGAGGAAAGGAACTCAGAGCACTTGCTGCTTGCATCTTGCATCTTGCATCTTCTGTGTGCGGCTAACAAAACCGGCTGGCCCTGACTGGCATACAGGCCATGTGGAACATCAGGGCCATCTAATCTTCACGTCTTCATTCTTGGCACACAATTTCTTTTTTTATTTGCCAGCAGGGCCACTCTGATGTGGTCCAACTGCGTGGCGTCAGTGCCATTCAACAGGTGGTCCGAAGGTGCAAGGTGAGTTGCAGCAAGAGGCTGCACAGCAGCGGTGTGGGGCCACACGGCTTGTGGTCCATAGGTGCAGCAAAACGACGTTGACAGCAAGGTGCTGCACAGGTCGGCCTCCAAACGGTCCTGGGGCAGGGAGGGAAGACAAGGCGCAACAAGCAAAAGGAAAGGCACGCGGTAGCAAACGAGAAACAAGGTGACCAGGCACCACCATACCTGGTGCGGTGCGAGGGACGTGGCAGAGCGAGCGGAGCAAGCTCGTCCCTAACAGTACGTACCCCCCACCGTTGGCTACACTACCCTAGCCCCCCTTGTATTTACAATCCATCTCTACGTCTTGTCTCCCATATCCCCCTCTATACCAAATTCGTCTCCAAATCCCTCCCAGGAAGGAAGGGATGGAACAAAACAATGTCCCACTCACGTCATGATGCGTCTTACTTCCAAACGGCTTACAGAGCCTTGGTGTGAAGCTCGTCCTCCTCGGTGAATGGTTGTGGATGGTGCGAAGGGATCTCATATCCTAACTACACTAATAACATTTACACTGTTAAACTACCCGGGGTCGTACCCTGCCAATCGGCCTCTTTAAACTATGTGGTTCTAAGAACCCGAATTCCCATTGCCCACACTGAGGTGCCCTCCTGAATTTGGGTCTCACCCAACGAATTTTCGGTCTGTGCCCTCGCACAATTTCGGGGCTGGGTCGTGTGGCTCTCCCAGCAGGTCTACCTACCTGCGCACCTCCGCCACTGAAGCCGCCTCCCGAGCTTGCCTGCTCCTGACAACTACTCTAACTGGGGAAGGCCCTCCCTGGCACTTACCCCCTCTATGCCCACCTCGGCGTCGGGCAACCCGGGTCCTCCCCTGGGATCCTCGGGCCCCACTCACACACTATCCTAACCGGCTCCCAGAGCCTACCCGCGGCTTTACCTGGCCGACAAGCTACCAGTGATGGAGTGCCCCATAACCACACTCACCAATTAAGCCACACGCCCAGCTATTCCACCGTCTACTGCACCCTACAAAACACTACTTCCTACTACCCGCACCACAGGTGTCAATATCCATGCAATTTACCTATGCCCTCTACCTGGCTTTACACTACCCCCCCCCCCCCCTCCCCGGGCTTTCGCGAATGGGTTCCACTCTCCCCATTCAATCCTTCACACCATGCACTCCACACCAATCATTCCACACCATTTATTCCACACAATTTATTCTCACACCACTACTTTCACACACCATTACACAATTCCATTTATTTTTCACACACAATTCCTCAAACACACAGCATCATCTATCTAACTAATTTCCCCTAAAACTCGTGCTTCCCTCGTCGTCCCTTTACACTATGCACACCCTTTTTCTTTAACAACCACCTAAACTCTCTACAGTTCAGGTGTCACTACTTAAATCTCATGTCCCTAAGGTCTTCTACATCCCTATAATTATCCTAGCCCTCCCTCAACTAGCTTCGGTGCCCCATTGAGGCAACCATTGCTGGCTCCTCCATGGGCCTAACACTGCCATCCTCCTAAACTAATGCTCATGCCCTCCCCCCCCCTCATGGGAGGAATGGTTACACTACCATTCCCCCACGTGGGGTACACTACTCTCCACAGTCTTCTAGACTATGAGCCCCCATCTATGGAGGTACGTTGTCATGGCTCGCCCTCGAAGGGCCGAGCGATCCATGCGGGTGGTTGGTTGCCTGTATGTGGTGTCCGTCCGGCATTGACGATCCGAGGGGGGAGGAATTGATGGGCCCAGGTGCCAGGCTCCATCCCTGCGCGGGGCCTCGCGGCCCCACGCACGATGACCCAACCGGCCACCATCCGAGCACCTCACCCGATAAGGTGCGTGGCTCCGATAACCCAAACCTCCCCTCGAACCCAGCCGATCGCCCTTGCCACCATACGGCGCCAACCATACCGTGCGGGTGCCGGAGGCATGAATCGTGCACACCGGTCCTTGTGAGACCGACGCAGCACCGATTCCCTCTGGTCCCCACAGCACACAACTCACCGGGGGCTCAGGTACGCTACCCATCCCACTAAGGACTACCCCGGTCGGTGTCGATGCCTGGGCCGCGTCCTCACAACTCACGACCCACTCCACACTCGCACACCCAGGCACACACGCACCCCCCACACACTCCGTTACCGCACACTCCGGGGCACACCACCCAGGCGCACACGCACCTTTCACACACTCCGGTGTCGCACACTCCAGTGCACACCACCCAGGCGCACATGCACCTTTCACACACTCCGGTGTCGCACACTCCAGTGCACACCACCCAGGCATACACACACCTTTCACACACTTTGGTGTCGCACACTCCGGTGCACACCCTTTTTCACACTCTGATGTAGACTCCGGTGCACACTCTTCCCACACACACTCCGGTGTGCACTCTTTCTCCATGCACTCCGGTGCACACTGTCGCTCCTCACACTCTGGTGCGCACTCTCGCTCCTCGCACTCCGGTACGCACTCTCTCTCATACTCCGTAACACACTCTCGCGCCACGCACTCCGGTACGCACTCCCTCTCATACCGCACAATGGGCCCTTCGCGAACGCCCAGGTCTCGCCCGATCCCCAAGCTCGCCGTGCACCCGTTCGCGCCAAACACATTCCTGCCATCAGCGCCACTCACCTCGGGGCTCTCCTTCCCCTGCTTCTCCGCCAGCACCTGCAAACTTTTCATTGTGTTAGCAAGCACGGCATCACGGTGCAAACACAAACTTTGTGCGTGTTGCATTTCCACCTCCCGTGATTCACTCCCTGTCTCTTCTGTCTCGTCAACCCCAATTATTTCTTCTAACACGACGATCATCGGCGCCCCTAAAATTTCCTTTTCCAACTCGACCTTCGCCGGCACCCCCAAAATTTTCTTTGTCCAATTCGACGATCGTCGGCTCCTCTACACCCCGCGTCACTACTCCCATAGCCCTAGTCAATTTGGCTGTGCTCCGCTTCAACCCGCTCTCCACGCGTTCCCCGTACGGCTTCACCCCGTCGCGTACCACCGCGACCTCCTCGCTCAGCTTACGCCCTATCTCCTTCCCCATCTTTTTCATATCACACCTGGATTCCTCCCTCATGGTGTCCATCCGCTTGGCCATCTTTTCCATATCGCCCTTGGATTCTTTTATTTCATCCTTCTGGGTATCCTTTTTGTTTTCCAACCCATCCCTCATTTCTTTCATATCTCGGGTGGATTTCTCACTCATCTTCTCCATGTATGCCGTCATTTGCACCATAAAAAGGCCCATGTACCCTGGCACCGCGGGCTCGGCTTCCGCCGCCACGTGCGAGGCGCCGCCATTTTCTTCCCCTACTGCTGCACCCTCTTCAGCTTCCCCTTCTACCAACTCTTCCTGATGGTCCTGGGTCATTAATTCTTCTTCCTCTGTTACTCCCACCGGCATTTGGTCGTCTTGGCCAGCCATTGTACGAACTCAATTTGGTTTTAAAAACTAAATTTCGTACGCTCATAATTTTTGAGTGCGTGAAGCGCAATACAGGTCCAAAAATCCCACTCCTGACACCAATTTGTTGCGGATCTCGCGCCCGTCGACGTACTAAGTGGGGGTTAAACCCTTCTCCCCCTAGAGTCCACGAGGCCGCTCCCCATTTTGCACTCGTGGGGGGCGGATTGTAAAGCAATTCCAGCCGCCAACCCCGTAGCGAGCGTGCGGAAGGGTCTCTGGTCAAATACCCAAGTACCTTCGATACACACGCCGCCACGAGGACGGGGGCTGAACCTCGCACGAGTCACGCTGGGTTGATACGCCCGAGCAGTTTGTGTGTCACGTGACTAGTGCCGTTAATTACTACTGACCCGATCGAGCGGTTTTATTTTGTGCAATGCAAGGCCAATTGGGAAAAGACGTGAACGGCCAAATGGAAGCAAAGAACACAGGTTTATTATAATTTGTACAATGATCAGAGCAAAGAGACACAGGGCAGAAACTTAATCGTTCTTACTTAATTCCCCAGACAGGGGCCCTCTCACTCACGCGGGGAAAAGGATGAGGAAGAGGACGCGTTCACAGCGCGGCCGCTCCTTGCAGTTCGCCCCGGATGACTCGTTGGGCGTTCCCCTTTGTGATATTCGTAGCCGGGACGTCGGCCTCGGTCGTGCACGCACGGGAATCCGCCCAACGTGTCCCGAAGCTAACGAGGCAAATGCGCACGTGCAGGGAGCCCAGGCAGGGAGATTGTTGGAGTATAGGGCCCCGGGAGAGATCGTCCTGCGAGAGCGTTTATAACAGGGGCAGCTGAGAGCAGGGGCAGAGAGCTGACTACTCAGAGAGAGAGAGAGAGAGAGAGCGATGAGAGCTTCTTGAGTCCAGGGCTAGAGAGCTTCGACCTAGACTTCGACCTCGAGAGCTCAGAGAGAGAGACTCGTGCTTCGACCACACAGAGAGTGTGTTTGGGGGCCCGGGGGAGTGTTTTATAGCCCCCCCCCCCAGAGTCCCACCAGAATGTTCCAAGCACCTCCCCTGGCCGCTGTTGCTGGCCACTCCCCTTTAGCTCCCATTGGCTGTTTGCCGCTTGCCAGCCACTCCCTCCGGCTCCTCCTTCGGGCCTCCTAGACTTGTCCTGGTCCTAGCACATGGCATTCCAGGCCCAATGAGGCCTACCCTTACTTACCTGTCTCAATGCATACTAACACCGGGAAGGAGACTATACTTAACATTCAATAAGAAATAACTGAACTAAGCGAGGCTACATGTTGTGGTGCAACTAACTAAAAGGGGGGTTTGCCTTTATTTCTCAAAACCACAACAATACTTTGAAACGTCCCTGCAAGAAAGGGGTGTGCCTCTGCAGAATGAAAAATTTGGAGGACTATCTAATGCACTCGCCCACAATGTTTATATATATTTATATTTTTATATATATATATATATATATTGTTGCGAATATGGAATTTGGCCTCCATATCCGCTTGTAAATACTCCCCTATTTCCCCAATACTCCCCAACTATCCCCAATCCCCCATTCCCTAGTCCCATTGTCTGTAAACAACAATCAGTAGAGCCGACCTTCCCCTTTTTCCCCCATTAAATGTCGTGCCCAGGTCCACCGCATCACACGTAGACAACTTTCGGACATCTTGCTAGTTATTCTTAGTCTATGTCAGTTAAGGACTCCTTTCCATTAATTCTGACTCTTCGTTGCACCAGAATGTGATTATATGGCACCAGTAGTGAGTTTAGGACCTTTCCCATACCTCCTTCCATCTTCTTCCCCAAACAACAACTACAACTACAACTACAACAACAATTACAACAACAACGACGCTGCGCGGGGGAGTGTGTGTCATCACACCGGCTCGGTTAGCCGCCATTGACAATGCGCGCCGGACCATGCGCTCCACGGGGTTACCACGAAGGGGCTCCTTGTCAGTCCCCCGTCAAGGGCGGAGCCGGTAACCCCCCCGCACGCACCCAATGAGAGGCGACGTGCCGATTCCATCTGGGGCGGAGCTAACGAGCCGAGGGCGTGTCACTCCCCGCCGGAGATACGAAGCGACTCACCGGATGTGAGGTCAGATGCGCCCCCAGCCTGTAGAGAGAAGTTGCCACGTACGAGCGCTGAATACCTCCCCGCATCTCTGGACCGGACCGAGTCGATTCTGACCTTTGAGCCCAGGTGCACCTGGAGCCATCGATCCTGCCTTTCCTAGCCATCAAACCCCGTGTGAGTCAGCCTTTTGTCCCGTTTATCTGTCGTCTGTTGGGAATAATATAAGAGTGTGTCTAAGTGCTTATCTTACTATGCTGTCCCTCTTGTAGTTGTAATCTAACCTTCCGTAACAATATAACCTCCTCCGGAGGTCTTGAGAACTGAACCCTGGTGTCGTGTCATTTGAATCCCAGCTGTGTGCCTTTTCCTTCATTGATCTAGCGTAGCGCGATTAGTCAACGTTCGGGTATAATCGGGTAACTTGTGCAGACGTGGTCATACCAAAACCGCTCGGTAAATAACATCTAAGCCACGTCTGTAACAATTGGTGTCAGGAGTGGGATTCGGACCCGGGACTAAATTTATTAGGCCCAAATTTGTAACAATTAGAATCGATTCGGAGCGCGTTTCCCGCGCGAAATTATAACGGCGAAATTTGAATTTGTTATACGGAAATAAAAACCCGAATTTTGAAAGTCGCGCTATGGCAGACCAAGACAGCTGGGGTCCGGTAGGGGAGAGTGAGGCAGGGTCGGTCCAGGACCAAATTGAGGGACGCGAGGAGAGCGAAGCAGTGAGGGTAGCAGGTTCGCAAAATAGCGCCGTCACGCACGAAGTAGCGGGCGCGCAAAATGGCGCCTCGCAGATGGCCACGGCGTCCACGCCCGCGACCGTGGCAGCGCCCCCGGTGGATTGGAACTTGTTTTTCATACAAATGAAGGCCCTTATGGCCCAGAATAGCGAGGAAATGAGGGCTCGGAGTGAGCAAATGAGGGCTCAGAGTGAGCAAATGGGGAACCGGATGGATGCTCAGAGTGAGCAATTGGGGGTAATGGGAAACCAAATGGGGGTAATGGGAAACGAAATGGGGGTAATGAGGGACGAAGCGAGGGGTACCAGTGAGGGATTAGACAATAATTTTAAGGGATTAGACATGAAATTTGGGAAATTAGACGATAGATTAGGGGAAATACAGGAGGGGTTAACGGGGGTAGAAAACAGAATGGCCGCTCAAGAGAATCAAATGGAAGGGATGCAAAAAGGGTTAGAGGGGTTAGAAAACACCATGGAAGGCAAATTGAGGGACATGAGGGACCAAGCGGAAAGGGAAGTTAACCAAATGGGGCAGCAGATAGAGGGGGTCAGAATGGGGGTAGAAACCAAACTGGATGCTCACAGGGAGGAAATGGAGCAGATGAGGGTGGCATCTGGGCAGGAGATGCAAGTGATGGGAGAGGAGATCAGAGGAGGAGTGAGTGAGGAGGTCGGAGGAGTGCGCGAGGAGGTGAGGCGCTGTAAGGAGCACATGGAGAAGGAGGTGAGAAAGGGGACTGTAAAGTTACAAGGGGGCATAGAGGACCTGACGCAGGAGGTGGAGCAGCTAACAGAGGGACAAAAAGAACTAACGGACCAGGTAAAAAAGAACACAGCGGTAATAGGAGGGTTAAAAGCGACACAAAATGACCTAAAAAATGACTTGGTAGCGACGAAGAGGGAATGTCAGATGGTACGTGAGGGACTGACAACGAGGTTGGACGAGGTGATAGAGGTAATGGAGACGAAGGACCGGCAGGTGAGGACGCACCTGGAAACGGTCAAGGTAGCCTTAGAGGATGAGCTTGAGGAGACGTACCGGGGAATGAAAGAGGTGAAGCAGAAACTAGAAGAAGTGGAAGAAGGGATGAGCGAAATTAAGAAGCGACGGAGAGGGGATAAGAAAGAAATAAAAGAGGAGATAAAAGAATTGGTCCAAAGTCTGTGTTCGGATCGTAATGATGTGCTCATTAACCGGATGAGGGATTCGCAGGTGATGGAGGAGAAGCGAAGAGGAAGAGGACCCGGTGTAAGTGGTGACCAATATGGTCGTGCGTATGATGCGCCAGGTGATTTGATAAGCTTGGGGGTCGAGATAGACCCGGGTGTTCGTGAGAGGCCATTGGTGAAGTGTGCGACAGGTCTGGTGTGCGAAAGAGGAGGTGTGCGAGAAAGTCCGACTCTGGGGTGTGAGAGGAAAAAGTGCGTGCCAAGGAGTGAGGGTGCTGGCGAGAGTGAGTCGGTCGTAGCGCGTGTGCGAGGGAGCACAGGGAAGCGCGGTGTGGTAAGTGTTACAGAGGGTGTGACGGGAGAGTGTGCGCAAGAGTGTGCGCGAGAAAGGTGTGTGACGGACAGGTGCATGAGGAAAGAGTGCGCTGTCAAGAGTAAGCGTGAGTGCGCTGTCAGGAATGGAGGTGAAAGTAGTGAGAGTGACATGGAGCGTGAGTTAGTTGTGACAGGTGAGCGAGGATGCACACCTGGAATGGTAGAGCGTGAGTGGGAATGCACGCTGGAGTTGGTGGTGAGGCACGTGGTTGGGTGCGCGAATGAGAGCACACCTGTGATTGTCACAGAGGAGGTGACCGAGGAGGGGGCGCGAAGAGGTGTATTGGTGAGGTGTGCGAGCGACGAATGTGTGCCAAAGTGTTCGGTGGTCAGGTGTGTGACCAAGGCTGTGAGTGGAATGGGTGTACCTGGGTGTGTAAGGAAAGGTACGACGAGCATAGAAACGGCTGGAGGTGTGAGCAAGGAACGGGCTGCGGGGTGTAAGCATGCAGGTGAAGCATCGACGTTAGACGGGGTAGAGTCTAGAACGACTTATAGCCGAATCGGGCCCTCGGTGCGTGCTGGGCCTCGCGTTGAACGGCCGCGTCCGTGCTCCACTAGGCGGAGCGGGCAGCCCGATAGAAAGGGTCGTCATGGCGACCACTTTTTGTTGAGGCAGTCCGGCAGGTCGAGATCGGGACATTGGATGGCTCCACGCCGAGATGGTGCGTGGGATCTCGGCCCGGGTAAGCCCCCGTCCCTGCACCGAATGCGGGACGTGTCCAGCCGCTGGCACCAAACAACCCGCATCCATGGCTTGGCTTTACGAAGCCGGGCTTTGGACAGGAATTGGCGCACCGAGAGGTATTAGTGAGTAGACTGGGTGATGAGGTTAGTGTTTTGGACCCAAAATTGGAGAAAAACAAAATTTGATGATTGGCCAAGGATTGGCAGTAGTGATTGGCAGATGATGAGTAGGATTGGCAAATTTTTAATTTGTTGAAATTTGATGTGCCAAATTGGTAGTGAGAGACCCCCGATGTGGTGGGATGGCAAATCCACCATCCCTTCCCATATGGGGGCAAAGGAGCACTAGATTATGGGGGGTATGGCAGTGAAAACTAGCCCGGGTGGGTTAGGTTATATTGTAGGGATCTAGAAGAGATTGACATTAGGTAACGTTAAGTTTAGTTAGTGACTGATACCTGTAGTGGGGACGCAGGTAGATTAGTGTGGATTATAATGACGAGGGAGCGCAATAGTTTAAAGGGACGACTGGGAAGCGCAAGTTTCAGAAGGGAGTAGTTAGCTGAGATGATGCCGTGTGTGTGAAGATTGAACAGGTGAGAATTGAACAGGTGTGATTGCACAGGTGTGCAACTGGACAGGTGTGTGGAGCAGTGTGTGAGTAATGAGTGTTGTGGATCAGCGCGAATGCGCTTGGGGAGAGAAGGGTGCAGGTGGCACCAGGTGTGAGAGCACAGGTGTGCAAGTACAGGTGTGTGGAGAGAGTTGGAGTAAGTGGTACGGAGTGGTGTGCATGGTGCGAAGGTGTGGATGGGGGAAGAGTGGACCCCTTTCACGAGTACCCGGGGCGGGTAGTGTAAGTGTTAAGTAGAGGGTACAGGTAAATTGTGGTTGGATATTGGCATTTGTGGTGCGGTGGCAGAATGGTGTTGTGAATGGGTGCATTAGTGTTGTGGAAATGGCTGGGCGTGTAGCCTGTTAGTGTGTGTAGTTGGTTGGGCACTCCACCACTGTGAGGATGTCGGCCAGGTGAGGCCGCAGGTGGGCTCTGGGAGCCGGTAGAATTGTGGATGGGGCCCGAGGATCCGGAGGATGGACCCGGGTAGCCCAGTGCCAGAGAGGGCACCGAGTGGGGAGAGTGCCAGAGGGCCTTCCCCAGGTAGTTAGGTTAGGGTAAGGAGCAGGTAAGCTCGGAGGCAACTGCAGTGGTGGAGGTGTGCAGGTGGGTAGACCCACTGGGAGAGGTACACGCCACAGCCCAGAAATTGTGCGAGGGCACCGGGAGATGAATCGGGGGAGTGAGACCCCAAATTGAAGAGCACCACAGTTTGACCAATGGGATTTGGTTTTTTAGAACCCATAGTGTAAGAGGGCCAATGGTTTGGCCGGAGAAAGACCCCGGGTAGTGTAAAGTTGTTAAAGTCATTTAGGAAATAGTTAGGATTGATGAACCTGTCGCACCATACGCAGCCACTTACCTGTGGTGATGATGATGACTCCACACCTGTGTTTTCTTTGTTTTGTTGCAGGAAATGAGATTGCTGTGGATTTGTGAGACGCATCACGACGTGGATGAGACATTGGGGTGATTCCATCTCTCCCTCCCTAGGAGGGACTGATGATGAATTGGTAATGGCAAATTTTGATGTGCAGTTGGAGATGGCAAATTTTGATGAAAGTTGAAGATGGCAAATTTGATTGGTTAGGAGGGAGAGAAGACGAATTTGGTTTATGGGAGGAACGGGGAAGACAGTAGGGATGTTTGTTGATTTGTAAAGTAGATGTTTATGGGTAGTGTTGTGTTGTGTGGATACAGTAAGGGGTAAGGGAGGGGCCATGTAGGCTACCTGGTGGGGGGGGGGGGGAGCGTACGGTAGGAACGTACCTGTCTCACCTGGTTCCCATGTGCCCCCAGTGTGCATTACCTTGCATTGCGTGCACTTTTGCGCCCTTACCACCTTACTCACTTGTCTGCTTCTTTTGTCTCCCACCTCCGAGGATCTGGCTTTGGGGTGGAGAGAGAGGAGAGAGAGGTGCTGGCTACGCAGTTGTGGGCCTGCACTTTCGCTGTTTGCTGCTTGGATCGATACACCATATGGACCGCAATGTTTGTGGCCACCCACAATGGACCGCAGCTCTTTTGCGGCCAAGCACCACCCGTGGAAGGACCTATGGGTCAACGTGGCACCTATGCCAAACAGGTGAACCACTAACAGTTGGCCCCCTGACGGCCACAATAAAGAAATGGACGCGGTTGGCGCCTTTCTTTATTTTGTTTAAAAGAAGTAAGAAGGCCAAGTGCACCACATGAAGGCAAGACCAGCGGCAGAACATCGGCCGGCTGCGACACCACCGGTGATTTGTAAACACTTTATTGGTGCACCGGATGGTGCTCACTGTGTGATGGGGTGGTGCTTGATGCTTGGAAGGGGTGCTCTGCACATTATTAAAGGCCGTAGGCCACAGAGCACTCGTGGGTTGGTGTATCGATGCTAGCATGCGTGCTCTCTCTATGCATAACATCTGCATGTGTTCCTCCAAAAACAGGTCCTGGATCGTAGTGTAAATATCAGCGTAGTCTTGTGTAAATAATGCTCCCTACCGGCTGTATGTTTAGTTTGAGGATTCTTTCCGGATTCGGTTATCCTGTGGGTGTGTTTCTGTGAGGAGAAGGGTGCAACGTCGCAGGGGGACATTTACTCATTTGTGAATATCTGTAAAACTGTCGCACTCAGGGTAGAGTTAATAGTAGAGGGAACTACATTGCGTGCCACACTAAAGTAGGTAAAAATTTATCGGGTCGGGTCGCCCCGAGGGTAGAGAAGGGTGCAATGTTGCGAATATGGAATTTGGCCTCCATATCCGCTTGTAAATACTCCCCTATTTCCCCAATACTCCCCAACTATCCCCAATCCCCCATTCCCTCGTCCCATTGTCTGTAAACAACAATCAGTAGAGCCGACCTTCCCCTTTTTCCCCCATTAAATGTCGTGCCCAGGTCCACCGCATCACACGTAGACAACTTTCGGACATCTTGCTAGTTATTCTTAGTCTATGTCAGTTAAGGACTCCTTTCCATTAATTCTGACTCTTCGTTGCACCAGAATGTGATTATATGGCACCAGTAGTGAGTTCAGGACCTTTCCCATACCTCCTTCCATCTTCTTCCCCAAACAACAACTACAACTACAACTACAACAACAATTACAACAACAACGACGCTGCGCAGGGGAGTGTGCGTCATCACACCGGCTCGGTTAGCCGCCATTGACAATGCGCGCCGGACCATGCGCTCCACGGGGTTACCACGAAGGGGCTCCTTGTCAGTCCCCCGTCAAGGGCGGAGCCGGTAACCCCCCCGCACGCACCCAATGAGAGGCGACGTGCCGATTCCATCTGGGGCGGAGCTAACGAGCCGAGGGCGTGTCACTCCCCGCCGGAGATACGAAGCGACTCACCGGATGTGAGGTCAGATGCGCCCCCAGCCTGGAGAGAGAAGTTGCCACGTACGAGCGCTGAATCCCTCCCCGCATCTCTGGACCGGACCGAGTCGATTCTGACCTTTGAGCCCAGGTGCACCTGGAGCCATCGATCCTGCCTTTCCTAGCCATCAAACCCCGTGTGAGTCAGCCTTTTGTCCCGTTTATCTGTCGTCTGTTGGGAATAATATAAGAGTGTGTCTAAGTGCTTATCTTACTATGCTGTCCCTCTTGTAGTTGTAATCTAACCTTCCGTAACAATATAACCTCCTCCGGAGGTCTTGAGAACTGAACCCTGGTGTCGTGTCATTTGAATCCCAGCTGTGTGCCTTTTCCTTCATTGATCTAGCGTAGCGCGATTAGTCAACGTTCGGGTATAATCGGGTAACTTGTGCAGACGTGGTCATACCAAAACCGCTCGGTAAATAACATCTAAGCCACGTCTGTAACAATATATATATATATATATATATATATATATATATATATATATATATATATATATATATATGTATATATATATATATATATACATATATATGTATATATACATATATATATATATATATATATATATATATATATATATATATATATATATGTATGTATATATGTATATATATATATATATATATATATATATATATATATATATATATACACACACACACACACACACACACACACACACACACACACACACACACACACACACACACACACACACACACACACACACACACACACACACACACACACAGGGTGGTCCAGAAACCCTGGGCACATTTTGAAGAATGATACCTGCAACAAACAACTCAGTTGATTATTGTTCTTTGGTGCAAAACAAAACATGATTACTCGTGAATGGATGTGACCGCTTCAACACGCACAGGCATCACGTGATACGCAACAGGGTGAGGTGCATCACGTGATATGGATCGGGGTGAACTTCGCTCACTGTGCTGCACATGTTTGTCTTTGCATTAGTTCAGTTCATTGTGAATTAGACGCTCTAATATGACAGAGGATACCGTGAGACAGAAAATTTGCGCTGTACGCTTGTATTCTACATCTGGAAATTCAGCTGAAGTTCACAGACAACTTGTTGAAGAATGTGATGCCGATACAATTGACAGAAGAACCATCGGCAGAATAAACAAGCAGTTTGATGAAACCGGCAGCATTCTTACAAAACAGTCACCAGGTATAGGCTATGAGCCAAGGGGGTTGGTCGGTACCATACAGATGGAGTAAGGCTCATTGTGATTTTTAGCAAGATATATGTCCCTAGATATGAAAAAAAAGTGATAGCAGTGTATAACTCTCGGCCATCTCTGTGTTATCACCCGAAATATTATTATACGCCTGCTTCGCTTCGCCAAAAAATGTGATATTTGCTAAAATTGGAATAAATATATGTTTTTAAGGACCACAGAGTGCCAATAATTTGCATACTGGATGCCAACTAATAGAGTAATAGAAAATAGAACATTTGTGGGGGTTATTTATCAAAATGTTGATATAATGACAAAAAATATGTTAAATTTAGTGAAAAAGTGGTCTAAATCGCTTCGAGTTCAGAATTCACATTGTACATTTTTGTCAATATTTCAAAAATGAAAACTCCCAGAGTAACATTTGACCCCTCAAAATCTTCGCAAGGAACCACTGCATTGGAATATATCATTACTTTGTAATATGGTGGTTGTTTGGGGCACATATTTTGGTAAAGTTCAAAATATGTTCAACCATACCCCCTAATTTTGATATTATAGGTGCTAAAGGGTTAAACATTACTGTATTTGCATCTGTATTACCCAACTAAATTGTTATTTCCTTTTGTCATTCCAGGTAATGTGGTGGTGGTGGTGTTAGTGCTTGCCCAGTATTGCTAGTACAATCGCAATGGAAGAACAAACCAGAGATGAGGCCAAACTTTGCCAAAATATGTGCCCCAAACAACCACCATATTACAAAGTAATGATATATTCCAATGCAGTGGTTCCTTGCGAAGATTTTGAGGGGTCAAATGTTACTCTGGGAGTTTTCATTTTTGAAATATTGACAAAAATGTACAATGTGAATTCTGAACTCGAAGCGATTTCTACCACTTTTTCACTAAATTTAACATATTTTTTGTCATTATATCAATATTTTGATAAATAACCCCCACAAATGTTCTATTTTCTATTACTATATTAGTTGGCATCCAGTATGCAAATTATTGGCACTCTGTGGTCCTTAAAAACATATATTTATTCCAATTTTAGCAAATATCACATTTTTTGGCGAAGCGAAGCAGGCGTATAATAATATTTCGGGTGATAACACAGAGATGGCCGAGAGTTATACACTGCTATCACTTTTTTTTCATATCTAGGGACATATATCTTGCTAAAAATCACAATGAGCCTTACTCCATCTGTATGGTACCGACCGGCCAATTTGGGGGGTCTGGCTCATAGCCTAGTAGGCCTCGTACTGTTCGAACTAAGGAAAGCAGAGCGGTCATTCAACAACAACTCAACAGTAACACACCATTATCAACTCGTCGTTTATCAAACGTCACCAACATAAGCCGGTCATCGATACGAAGAATACTAAAATACCTTAATGTGAAACCATACATACCCAGATTAATTCACCAACTATCTGAGGATGATTTTGACAGACACGTTGAGGCATGTGAGACATTGCTTAGGTTAATGGATATGGACAATGATTTGCAGAACAGGATCTTGTGGTCAGATGAATCCAAGTTTATTTTATCTGGTTCTGTGTATCATCATAACAGCGTGATACGCCATACGGGCAGTAGACAACCCACAATTTACTGTTGAGCACAACGTCCAGTATCAAGCTAGTGTGTCCGTCTGGGCAGGCATTTCTTCTGGAGGCATTGGTGGACCAATGTTTTTCAAAGAAAATGTGAATGCTGCAAATTACCTACTAATGTTGGAGCAGCATGCATTTCCACTCAATGATGGCCAAATGTGGTTTATGCATGATGGTGCACCTGCTCATTATGCTGCCAGTGTACGCCAGGCCCTTGATTTGAAATTTACAGACAAATGGATTGGCCGTTATGGTTACGGTTAAATGGCCACCACGGTCTTTGATTTAACAACACCCTGTGATTTCTTCCTTTAGGGTTTCCTCAAACACAAAGTGTATGCAAGGAATCCTATGCTTAGAGCTCAACAATAAATCTTAGAGACTTGAAACAATTCATTCGTAATGTGACTGCTACATTAACAACTGAAACATGCAGAACTGTGTGTCAGAGTGCAGTTTGAATATTTCAACTGATCTATTTAATGTATATTACACTGATTAGACTGTTTAACGAGTAATCATTTTTTTGTTTTGCACCAAAGAACAATAATAAACAAAGTTGTTTGTTGCAGGTATCGTTCTTCAAAATGTTCCCAGGGTTTTTGGACCACTCTGTATATTGTTACGTTTGTGTGGGTAGGGATACTTTAGTCCAGGTAGATTTGTATAGGTAGGTGCTCCGAATGTCATGTAGAAACCTTGATGTAATAAGTACTTGTGTGGACCGTGTGTTCAGATTAAGCTTGTATATTTGTCCCCATCGTGAGGGGGCGGGGCATGTTAACTAGCTTAGGGAATGAGGGTAAATTATCCCTTGTACGTCGTTCCCTCTGTGATTATCCCTTTGTCTCTTATGGCACCGCATTAGACACTAGTTAGAATCGCGCATTTAATGGCACTAATTAATAATAAAACGAACCGGAAACCCAGATGATGCACTTGGGCTGATTACCCCGACTGGAAAGGATGCATAGGACGAAAGATCTGTGAAGACACGCCCCGAGGAGCCATGATTGGCCAGGGCTCTTGATTGACAGGGAAGGACAAGTAAGAAAGGACTCGCTGATTGGTGAAGGAAAGGACGAGTAAGAAGCAACTCGCTGATTGGTGAAGCACCACCGATGATGTCAGAGAGCGGGGTGTAAAAATAGTTGGAGCGACGGACATCTTCGTGCTCGTTTTTGGATGCCATATCGATCGGTCGTGAGTGCTCCTCTCCTTCCCCCCTTCTCGGTTTTGGGTCTGGCAATAACGGTTGTGTGCCGGCATCTTCTCCTCGTTACCCTGTTCGTCTCGCGTCTGGGCATTGAGGGCGAACATTCCCTCTTGCGCCTCTCGTTCCAAAAGTGATAGTGCACGGGGAGGATTCATCGCGAGCAGCCGTGTGGCCGTGAGGCGGAAGAGCCGGGGACGGAGAGCTGCGGTTTTTCCCCAAGCAAGAATGACGAACTGCGCGACAACTCCTGGTCGTTTTGCGTGTGAGGCCCGGAGTGAAGGGACGCACAGTGAGGCCTGTTTCGCGCCAACTAGCGCGTTTCACGAGCAAGGCCGCAAATGCCCCGGATGATTTTTATGACCCCTGACGAGACTCCATCAGCGATCAGAGTTAAGTGCACTCAATAACCACACATTTATTTTCATTTATCTTTCCCTGCGTCCATGTT
>NW_027619008.1:0-55336 GCF_964187855.1 Myxine glutinosa
ACATTTGCACTTGTATTAGTGTGGAAAAAACACTTTTTGCACTTGTGTTAGTGTTGAAAAACCACTTTTTGCACTTGTGTTAGTGTTGAAAAACCACTTTTCGCACTTGTGTTAGTGTTGAAAAACCACTTTTCGCACTTGTGTTGGTGCAGGAAACCACTTTTGCACTTGTATTAGTGTGGCAAAAACACTTTTCGCACTTGTGTTAGTGTTGAAAAACCACTTTTCGCACTTGTGTTAGTGTTGAAAAACCACTTTTTGCAATTGTGTTAGTGCAGGAAACCACTTTTGCAGTTGTATTAGTGTGGAAAAAACACTTTTCGCACTTGTGTTAGTGTTGAAAAACCACTTTTCGCTCTTGTGTTAGTGTTGAAAAACCACTTTTCGCACTTGTGTTAGTGTTGAAAAACCACTTTTCGCACTTGTGTTGGTGCAGGAAACCACTTTTGCACTTGTATTAGTGTGGAAAAAACACTTTTTGCACTTGTGATAGTGTTGAAAAACCACTTTTCACACTTGTGTTAGTGTTGAAAAACCACTTTTCGCACTTGTGTTAGTGTTGAAAAACCACTTTTCGCACTTGTGTTGGTGCAGGAAACCACTTTTTCACTTGTATTAGTGTGGAAAAAACACTTTTCGCACTTGTGTTGGTGTTGAAAAACCACTTTTCGCACTTGTGTTAGTGTTGAAAAACCACTTTTCGCACTTGTGTTGGTGCAGGAAACCACTTTTGCACTTGTATTAGTGTGGAAAAAACACTTTTCGCACTTGTGTTAGTGTTGAAAAACCACTTTTCGCACTTGTGTTAGTGTTGAAAAACCACTTTTCGCACTTGTGTTGGTGCAGGAAACCACTTTTGCACTTGTATTAGTGTGGAAAAAACACTTTTCGCACTTGTGTTAGTGTTGAAAAACCACTTTTCGCACTTGTGTGGTGCAGGAAACCACTTTTGCACTTGTATTAGTGTGGAAAAAACACTTTTTGCACTTGTGTTAGTGTTGAAAAACCACTTTTTGCACTTGTGTTAGTGTTGAAAAATCACTTTTCGCACTTGTGTTGGTGCACGAAACCACTTTTGCACTTGTATTAGTGTGGAAAAAACACTTTTCGCACTTGTGTTAGTGTTGAAAAACCACTTTTCGCACTTGTGTTAGTGTTGAAAAAACACTTTTCGCACTTGTGTTGGTGCAGGAAACCACTTTTGCACTTGTATTAGTGTGGAAAAACACTTTTCGCACTTGTTAGTGTTGAAAAATCACTTTTCGCACTTGTGTTAGTGTTGAAAAACCTCTTTTCACACTTGTGTTGGTGCAGGAAACCACTTTTGCACTTGTATTAGTGTGGAAAAAACACTTTTCGCACTTGTGTTAGTGTTGAAATACCACTTTTCGCAGTTGTGTTAGTGTTGAAAAACCACTTTTCGCACTTGTGTTAGTGTTGAAAAACCACTTTTTGCACTTGTGTTGGTGCAGGAAACCACTTTTGCACTTGTATTTGTGTTGAAAAACCACTTTTCGCACTTGTGTTAGTGTTGAAAAACCACTTTTCGCACTTGTGTTAGTGTTGAAAAACCACTTTTCGCACTTGTGTTGGTGCAGGAAACCACTTTTGCACTTCTATTAGTGTCGAAAAAACACTTTTCGCACTTGTGTTAGTGTTGAAAAACCACTTTTCGCACTTGTGTTAGTGTTGAAAAACCACTTTTCGCACTTGTGTTGGTGCAGGAAACCACTTTTGCAGTTGTATTAGTGTGGAAAAAACACTTTTCGCACTTGTGTTAGTGTTGAAAAACCACTTTTCGCACTTGTGTTAGTGTTGAAAAACCACTTTTTGCACTTGTGTTAGTGTTGAAAAACCACTTTTCGCACTTGTGTTGGTGCAGAAACCACATTTGCACTTGTATTAGTGTGGAAAAAACACTTTTTGCACTTGTGATAGTGTTGAAAAACCACTTTTGGCACTTGTGTTAGTGTTGAAAAACCACTTATCGCACTTGTGTTAGTGTTGAAAAACCACTTTTCGCACTTGTGTTGGTGCAGGAAACCACATTTGCACTTGTATTAGTGTGGAAAAAACACTTTTTGCACTTGTGTTAGTGTTGAAAAACCACTTTTTGCACTTGTGTTAGTGTTGAAAAACCACTTTTCGCACTTGTGTTAGTGTTGAAAAACCACTTTTCGCACTTGTGTTGGTGCAGGAAACCACTTTTGCACTTGTATTAGTGTGGCAAAAACACTTTTCGCACTTGTGTTAGTGTTGAAAAACCACTTTTCGCACTTGTGTTAGTGTTGAAAAACCACTTTTTGCAATTGTGTTAGTGCAGGAAACCACTTTTGCAGTTGTATTAGTGTGGAAAAAACACTTTTCGCACTTGTGTTAGTGTTGAAAAACCACTTTTCGCTCTTGTGTTAGTGTTGAAAAACCACTTTTCGCACTTGTGTTAGTGTTGAAAAACCACTTTTCGCACTTGTGTTGGTGCAGGAAACCACTTTTGCACTTGTATTAGTGTGGAAAAAACACTTTTTGCACTTGTGATAGTGTTGAAAAACCACTTTTCACACTTGTGTTAGTGTTGAAAAACCACTTTTCGCACTTGTGTTAGTGTTGAAAAACCACTTTTCGCACTTGTGTTGGTGCAGGAAACCACTTTTTCACTTGTATTAGTGTGGAAAAAACACTTTTCGCACTTGTGTTGGTGTTGAAAAACCACTTTTCGCACTTGTGTTAGTGTTGAAAAACCACTTTTCGCACTTGTGTTGGTGCAGGAAACCACTTTTGCACTTGTATTAGTGTGGAAAAAACACTTTTCGCACTTGTGTTAGTGTTGAAAACCACTTTTCGCACTTGTGTTAGTGTTGAAAAACCACTTTTCGCACTTGTGTTGGTGCAGGAAACCACTTTTGCACTTGTATTAGTGTGGAAAAAACACTTTTCGCACTTGTGTTAGTGTTGAAAAACCCACTTTTCGCACTTGTGTGGTGCAGGAAACCACTTTTGCACTTGTATTAGTGTGGAAAAAAACACTTTTTGCACTTGTGTTAGTGTTGAAAAACCACTTTTTGCACTTGTGTTAGTGTTGAAAAATCACTTTTCGCACTTGTGTTGGTGCAGGAAACCACTTTTGCACTTGTATTAGTGTGGAAAAAACACTTTTCGCACTTGTGTTAGTGTTGAAAAACCACTTTTCGCACTTGTGTTAGTGTTGAAAAACCACTTTTCGCACTTGTGTTAGTGTTGAAAAACCACTTTTCGCACTTGTGTTGGTGCAGGAAACCACTTTTGCACTTGTATTAGTGTGGAAAAAACACTTTTCGCACTTGTGTTAGTGTTGAAAAACCACTTTTCGCACTTGTGTTAGTGTTGAAAAACCACTTTTCGCACTTGTGTTAGTGTTGAAAAACCACTTTTCACACTTGTGTTAGTGTTGAAAAACCACTTTTCGCACTTGTGTTGGTGCAGGAAACCACTTTTGCACTTGTATTAGTGTGGAAAAAACACTTTTCGCACTTGTGTTAGTGTTGAAAAACCACTTTTCGCACTTGTGTTGGTGCAGGAAACCACTTTTGCACTTGTATTAGTGTGGAAAAAACACTTTTCGCACTTGTGTTAGTGTTGAAAAACCACTTTTCGCACTTGTGTTAGTGTTGAAAAACCACTTTTCGCACTTGTGTTAGTGTTGAAAAACCACTTTTCGCACTTGTGTTGGTGCAGGAAACCACTTTTGCACTTGTATTAGTGTGGAAAAAACACTTTTTGCACTTGTGATAGTGTTGAAAAACCACTTTTCGCACTTGTGTTAGTGTTGAAAAACCACTTTTCGCACTTGTGTTAGTGTTGAAAAACCACTTTTCGCACTTGTGTTGGTGCAGGAAACCACTTTTGCACTTGTATTAGTGTGGAAAAAACACTTTTTGCACTTGTGATAGTGTTGAAAAACCACTTTTCACACTTGTGTTAGTGTTGAAAAACCACTTTTCGCACTTGTGTTAGTGTTGAAAAACCACTTTTCGCACTTGTGTTGGTGCAGGAAACCACTTTTTCACTTGTATTAGTGTGGAAAAAACACTTTTCGCACTTGTGTTGGTGTTGAAAAACCACTTTTCGCACTTGTGTTAGTGTTGAAAAACCACTTTTCGCACTTGTGTTAGTGTTGAAAAACCACTTTTCGCACTTGTGTTGGTGCAGGAAACCACTTTTGCACTTGTATTAGTGTGGAAAAAACACTTTTTGCACTTGTGATAGTGTTGAAAAACCACTTTTCACACTTGTGTTAGTGTTGAAAAACCACTTTTCGCACTTGTGTTAGTGTTGAAAAACCACTTTTCGCACTTGTGTTGGTGCAGGAAACCACTTTTTCACTTGTATTAGTGTGGAAAAAACACTTTTCGCACTTGTGTTGGTGTTGAAAAACCACTTTTCGCACTTGTGTTAGTGTTGAAAAACCACTTTTCGCACTTGTGTTGGTGCAGGAAACCACTTTTGCACTTGTATTAGTGTGGAAAAAACACTTTTTGCACTTGTGATAGTGTTGAAAAACCACTTTTCGCACTTGTGTTAGTGTTGAAAAACCACTTTTCGCACTTGTGTTAGTGTTGAAAAACCACTTTTCGCACTTGTGTTAGTGTTGAAAAACCACTTTTTGCACTTGTGTTAGTGTTGAAAAACCACTTTTCGCACTTGTGTTGGTGCAGGAAACCACTTTTGCACTTGTATTAGTGTGGAAAAAACACTTTTTGCACTTGTGATAGTGTTGAAAAACCACTTTTCACACTTGTGTTAGTGTTGAAAAACCACTTTTCGCACTTGTGTTAGTGTTGAAAAACCACTTTTCGCACTTGTGTTGGTGCAGGAAACCACTTTTTCACTTGTATTAGTGTGGAAAAAACACTTTTCGCACTTGTGTTGGTGTTGAAAAACCACTTTTCGCACTTGTGTTAGTGTTGAAAAACCACTTTTCGCACTTGTGTTAGTGTTGAAAAACCACTTTTCGCACTTGTGTTGGTGCAGGAAACCACTTTTGCACTTGTATTAGTGTGGAAAAAACACTTTTCGCACTTGTGTTAGTGTTGAAAAACCACTTTTCGCACTTGTGTTAGTGTTGAAAAATCACTTTTCGCACTTGTGTTGGTGCAGGAAACCACTTTTGCACTTGTATTAGTGTAGAAAAACACTTTTCGCACTTGTGTTAGTGTTGAAAAATCACTTTTCGCACTTGTGTTAGTGTTGAAAAACCTCTTTTTGCACTTGTGTTGATGCAGGAAACCACTTTTGCACTTGTATTAGTGTGGAAAAAACACTTTTCGCACTTGTGTTAGTGTTGAAAAACCACTTTTCGCAGTTGTGTTAGTGTTGAAAAACCACTTTTCGCACTTGTGTTAGTGTTGAAAAACCACTTTTCGCACTTGTGTTGGTGCAGGAAACCACTTTTGCACTTGTATTAGTGTGGAAAAAACACTTTTCGCACTTGTGTTAGTGTTGAAAAACCACTTTTCGCACTTGTGTTAGTGTTGAAAAACCACTTTTCGCACTTGTGTTAGTGTTGAAAAACCACTTTTCGCACTTGTGTTGGTGCAGGAAACCACATTTGCACTTGTATTAGTGTGGAAAAAACACTTTTTGCACTTGTGATAGTGTTGAAAAACCACTTTTGGCACTTGTGTTAGTGTTGAAAAACCACTTTTCGCACTTGTGTTAGTGTTGAAAAACCACTTTTCGCACTTGTGTTGGTGCAGGAAACCACATTTGCACTTGTATTAGTGTGGAAAAAACACTTTTTGCACTTGTGTTAGTGTTGAAAAACCACTTTTCGCACTTGTGTTAGTGTTGAAAAACCACTTTTCGCACTTGTGTTGGTGCAGGAAACCACTTTTGCACTTGTATTAGTGTGGAAAAAACACTTTTCGCACTTGTGTTAGTGTTGAAAAACCACTTTTCGCACTTGTGTTAGTGTTGAAAAACCACTTTTCGCACTTGAGTTAGTGTTGAAAAACCACTTTTCGCACTTGTGTTGGTGCAGGAAACCACTTTTGCACTTGTATTAGTGTGGAAAAAACACTTTTCACACTTGTGTTAGTGTTGAAAAACCACTTTTCGCACTTGTGTTAGTGTTGAAAAACCACTTTTCGCACTTGTGTTAGTGTTGAAAAACCACTTTTCGCACTTGTGTTGGTGCAGGAAACCACTTTTGCACTTGTATTAGTGTGGAAAAAACACTTTTCGCACTTGTGTTAGTGTTGAAAAACCACTTTTTGCACTTGTGTTAGTGTTGAAAAACCACTTTTCGCACTTGTGTTGGTGCAGGAAACCACTTTTGCACTTGTATTAGTGTGGAAAAAACACTTTTCGCACTTGTGTTAGTGTTGAAAAACCACTTTTCGCACTTGTGTTGGTGCAGGAAACCACTTTTGCACTTGTATTAGTGTGGAAAAAACACTTTTCGCACTTGTGTTAGTGTTGAAAAACCACTTTTCGCACTTGTGTTAGTGTTGAAAAAACACTTTTCGCACTTGTGTTAGTGTTGAAAAACCACTTTTCGCACTTGTGTTGGTGCAGGAAACCACTTTTGCACTTGTATTAGTGTGGAAAAAACACTTTTTGCACTTGTGATAGTGTTGAAAAACCACTTTTCGCACTTGTGTTAGTGTTGAAAAACCACTTTTCGCACTTGTGTTAGTGTTGAAAAACCACTTTTCGCACTTGTGTTAGTGTTGAAAAACCACTTTTTGCACTTGTGTTAGTGTTGAAAAACCACTTTTCGCACTTGTGTTGGTGCAGGAAACCACTTTTGCACTTGTATTAGTGTGGAAAAAACACTTTTTGCACTTGTGATAGTGTTGAAAAACCACTTTTCACACTTGTGTTAGTGTTGAAAAACCACTTTTCGCACTTGTGTTAGTGTTGAAAAACCACTTTTCGCACTTGTGTTGGTGCAGGAAACCACTTTTTCACTTGTATTAGTGTGGAAAAAACACTTTTCGCACTTGTGTTGGTGTTGAAAAACCACTTTTCGCACTTGTGTTAGTGTTGAAAAACCACTTTTCGCACTTGTGTTAGTGTTGAAAAACCACTTTTCGCACTTGTGTTGGTGCAGGAAACCACTTTTGCACTTGTATTAGTGTGGAAAAAACACTTTTCGCACTTGTGTTAGTGTTGAAAAACCACTTTTCGCACTTGTGTTAGTGTTGAAAAATCACTTTTCGCACTTGTGTTGGTGCAGGAAACCACTTTTGCACTTGTATTAGTGTAGAAAAACACTTTTCGCACTTGTGTTAGTGTTGAAAAATCACTTTTCGCACTTGTGTTAGTGTTGAAAAACCTCTTTTTGCACTTGTGTTGATGCAGGAAACCACTTTTGCACTTGTATTAGTGTGGAAAAAACACTTTTCGCACTTGTGTTAGTGTTGAAAAACCACTTTTCGCAGTTGTGTTAGTGTTGAAAAACCACTTTTCGCACTTGTGTTAGTGTTGAAAAACCACTTTTCGCACTTGTGTTGGTGCAGGAAACCACTTTTGCACTTGTATTAGTGTGGAAAAAACACTTTTCGCACTTGTGTTAGTGTTGAAAAACCACTTTTCGCACTTGTGTTAGTGTTGAAAAACCACTTTTCGCACTTGTGTTAGTGTTGAAAAACCACTTTTCGCACTTGTGTTGGTGCAGGAAACCACATTTGCACTTGTATTAGTGTGGAAAAAACACTTTTTGCACTTGTGATAGTGTTGAAAAACCACTTTTGGCACTTGTGTTAGTGTTGAAAAACCACTTTTCGCACTTGTGTTAGTGTTGAAAAACCACTTTTCGCACTTGTGTTGGTGCAGGAAACCACATTTGCACTTGTATTAGTGTGGAAAAAACACTTTTTGCACTTGTGTTAGTGTTGAAAAACCACTTTTCGCACTTGTGTTAGTGTTGAAAAACCACTTTTCGCACTTGTGTTGGTGCAGGAAACCACTTTTGCACTTGTATTAGTGTGGAAAAAACACTTTTCGCACTTGTGTTAGTGTTGAAAAACCACTTTTCGCACTTGTGTTAGTGTTGAAAAACCACTTTTCGCACTTGTGTTGGTGCAGGAAACCACTTTTGCAGTTGTATTAGTGTGGAAAAAACACTTTTCGCACTTGTGTTAGTGTTGAAAAACCACTTTTCGCACTTGTGTTAGTGTTGAAAAACCAGTTTTTGCACTTGTGTTAGTGTTGAAAAACCACTTTTTGCACTTGTGTTTGTGTTGAAAAACCACTTTTCGCACTTGTGTTGGTGCAGGAAACCACATTTGCACTTGTATTAGTGTGGAAAAAACACTTTTTGCACTTGTGATAGTGTTGAAAAACCACTTTTGGCACTTGTGTTAGTGTTGAAAAACCACTTTTCGCACTTGTGTTAGTGTTGAAAAACCACTTTTCGCACTTGTGTTGGTGCAGGAAACCACATTTGCACTTGTACTAGTGTGGAAAAAACACTTTTCGCACTTGTGTTAGTGTTGAAAAACCACTTTTTCGCACTTGTGTTAGTGTTGAAAAACCACTTTTCGCACTTGTGTTAGTGTTGAAAAACCACTTTTCGCACTTGTGTTGGTGCAGGAAACCACTTTTGCGCTTGTATTAGTGTGGAAAAAACACTTTTTGCACTTGTGATAGTGTTGAAAAACCACTTTTCGCACTTGTGTTAGTGTTGAAAAACCACTTTTCGCACTTGTGTTAGTGTTGAAAAACCACTTTTCGCACTTGTGTTGGTGCAGGAAACCACTTTTGCACTTGTATTAGTGTGGAAAAAACACTTTTCGCACTTGTGTTATTGTTGAAAAACCACTTTTCGCACTTGTGTTAGTGATGAAAAACCACTTTTCGCACTTGTGTTAGTGTTGAAAAACCACTTTTCGCACTTGTGTTGGTGCAGGAAACCACTTTTGCACTTGTATTAGTGTGGAAAAAACACTTTTCGCACTTGTGTTAGTGTTGAAAAACCACTTTTTGCACTTGTGTTAGTGTTGAAAAACCACTTTTTGCACTTGTGTTAGTGTTGAAAAATCACTTTTCGCACTTGTGTTGGTGCAGGAAACCACTTTTGCACTTGTATTAGTGTGGAAAAAACACTTTTCGCACTTGTGTTAGTGTTGAAAAACCACTTTTCGCACTTGTGTTAGTGTTGAAAAACCACTTTTCGCACTTGTGTTGGTGCAGGAAACCACTTTTGCACTTGTATTAGTGTGGAAAAAACACTTTTCGCACTTGTGATAGTGTGGAAAAAACACTTTTCGCACTTGTGTTAGTGTTGAAAAACCACTTTTCGCACTTGTGTTAGTGATGAAAAACCACTTTTCGCACTTGTTTTAGTGTTGAAAAACCACTTTTCGCACTTGTGTTGTTGCAGGAAACCACTTTTGCACTTGTATTAGTGTGGAAAAAACACTTTTCGCACTTGTGTTAGTGTTGAAAAACAACTTTTCGCACTTGTGTTAGTGTTGAAAAACCACTTTTCGCACTTGTGTTGGTGCAGGAAACCACTTTTGCACTTGTATTAGTGTGGAAAAAACACTTTTCGCACTTGTGATAGTGTGGAAACAACACTTTTCGCACTTGTGTTAGTGTTGAAAAATCACTTTTCGCACTTGTGTTAGTGTTGAAAAACCACTTTTCGCACTTGTGTTAGTGTTGAAAAACCACTTTTCGCACTTGTGTTGGTGCAGGAAACCACTTTTGCACTTGTATTAGTGTGGAAAAAACACTTTTCGCACTTGTGTTAGTGTTGAAAAACCACTTTTTGCACTTGTGTTAGTGTTGAAAAACCACTTTTCGCACTTGTGTTGGTGCAGGAAACCACTTTTGCACTTGTATTAGTGTGGAAAAAACACTTTTCGCACTTGTGTTAGTGTTGAAAAACCACTTTTCGCACTTGTGTTGGTGCAGGAAACCACTTTTGCACTTGTATTAGTGTGGAAAAAACACTTTTCGCACTTGTGTTAGTGTTGAAAAACCACTTTTCGCACTTGTGTTAGTGTTGAAAAAACACTTTTCGCACTTGTGTTAGTGTTGAAAAACCACTTTTCGCACTTGTGTTGGTGCAGGAAACCACTTTTGCACTTGTATTAGTGTGGAAAAAACACTTTTTGCACTTGTGATAGTGTTGAAAAACCACTTTTCGCACTTGTGTTAGTGTTGAAAAACCACTTTTCGCACTTGTGTTAGTGTTGAAAAACCACTTTTCGCACTTGTGTTAGTGTTGAAAAACCACTTTTTGCACTTGTGTTAGTGTTGAAAAACCACTTTTCGCACTTGTGTTGGTGCAGGAAACCACTTTTGCACTTGTATTAGTGTGGAAAAAACACTTTTTGCACTTGTGATAGTGTTGAAAAACCACTTTTCACACTTGTGTTAGTGTTGAAAAACCACTTTTCGCACTTGTGTTAGTGTTGAAAAACCACTTTTCGCACTTGTGTTGGTGCAGGAAACCACTTTTTCACTTGTATTAGCGTGGAAAAAACACTTTTCGCACTTGTGTTGGTGTTGAAAAACCACTTTTCGCACTTGTGTTAGTGTTGAAAAACCACTTTTCGCACTTGTGTTAGTGTTGAAAAACCACTTTTCGCACTTGTGTTGGTGCAGGAAACCACTTTTGCACTTGTATTAGTGTGGAAAAAACACTTTTCGCACTTGTGTTAGTGTTGAAAAACCACTTTTCGCACTTGTGTTAGTGTTGAAAAATCACTTTTCGCACTTGTGTTGGTGCAGGAAACCACTTTTGCACTTGTATTAGTGTAGAAAAACACTTTTCGCACTTGTGTTAGTGTTGAAAAATCACTTTTCGCACTTGTGTTAGTGTTGAAAAACCTCTTTTTGCACTTGTGTTGATGCAGGAAACCACTTTTGCACTTGTATTAGTGTGGAAAAAACACTTTTCGCACTTGTGTTAGTGTTGAAAAACCACTTTTCGCAGTTGTGTTAGTGTTGAAAAACCACTTTTCGCACTTGTGTTAGTGTTGAAAAACCACTTTTCGCACTTGTGTTGGTGCAGGAAACCACTTTTGCACTTGTATTAGTGTGGAAAAAACACTTTTCGCACTTGTGTTAGTGTTGAAAAACCACTTTTCGCACTTGTGTTAGTGTTGAAAAACCACTTTTCGCACTTGTGTTAGTGTTGAAAAACCACTTTTCGCACTTGTGTTGGTGCAGGAAACCACATTTGCACTTGTATTAGTGTGGAAAAAACACTTTTTGCACTTGTGATAGTGTTGAAAAACCACTTTTGGCACTTGTGTTAGTGTTGAAAAACCACTTTTCGCACTTGTGTTAGTGTTGAAAAACCACTTTTCGCACTTGTGTTGGTGCAGGAAACCACATTTGCACTTGTATTAGTGTGGAAAAAACACTTTTTGCACTTGTGTTAGTGTTGAAAAACCACTTTTCGCACTTGTGTTAGTGTTGAAAAACCACTTTTCGCACTTGTGTTGGTGCAGGAAACCACTTTTGCACTTGTATTAGTGTGGAAAAAACACTTTTCGCACTTGTGTTAGTGTTGAAAAACCACTTTTCGCACTTGTGTTAGTGTTGAAAAACCACTTTTCGCACTTGTGTTGGTGCAGGAAACCACTTTTGCAGTTGTATTAGTGTGGAAAAAACACTTTTCGCACTTGTGTTAGTGTTGAAAAACCACTTTTCGCACTTGTGTTAGTGTTGAAAAACCAGTTTTTGCACTTGTGTTAGTGTTGAAAAACCACTTTTTGCACTTGTGTTTGTGTTGAAAAACCACTTTTCGCACTTGTGTTGGTGCAGGAAACCACATTTGCACTTGTATTAGTGTGGAAAAAACACTTTTTGCACTTGTGATAGTGTTGAAAAACCACTTTTGGCACTTGTGTTAGTGTTGAAAAACCACTTTTCGCACTTGTGTTAGTGTTGAAAAACCACTTTTCGCACTTGTGTTGGTGCAGGAAACCACATTTGCACTTGTACTAGTGTGGAAAAAACACTTTTCGCACTTGTGTTAGTGTTGAAAAACCACTTTTCGCACTTGTGTTAGTGTTGAAAAACCACTTTTCGCACTTGTGTTAGTGTTGAAAAACCACTTTTCGCACTTGTGTTGGTGCAGGAAACCACTTTTGCGCTTGTATTAGTGTGGAAAAAACACTTTTTGCACTTGTGATAGTGTTGAAAAACCACTTTTCGCACTTGTGTTAGTGTTGAAAAACCACTTTTCGCACTTGTGTTAGTGTTGAAAAACCACTTTTCGCACTTGTGTTGGTGCAGGAAACCACTTTTGCACTTGTATTAGTGTGGAAAAAACACTTTTCGCACTTGTGTTATTGTTGAAAAACCACTTTTCGCACTTGTGTTAGTGATGAAAAACCACTTTTCGCACTTGTGTTAGTGTTGAAAAACCACTTTTCGCACTTGTGTTGGTGCAGGAAACCACTTTTGCACTTGTATTAGTGTGGAAAAAACACTTTTCGCACTTGTGTTAGTGTTGAAAAACCACTTTTTGCACTTGTGTTAGTGTTGAAAAACCACTTTTTGCACTTGTGTTAGTGTTGAAAAATCACTTTTCGCACTTGTGTTGGTGCAGGAAACCACTTTTGCACTTGTATTAGTGTGGAAAAAACACTTTTCGCACTTGTGTTAGTGTTGAAAAACCACTTTTCGCACTTGTGTTAGTGTTGAAAAACCACTTTTCGCACTTGTGTTGGTGCAGGAAACCACTTTTGCACTTGTATTAGTGTGGAAAAAACACTTTTCGCACTTGTGATAGTGTGGAAACAACACTTTTCGCACTTGTGTTAGTGTTGAAAAATCACTTTTCGCACTTGTGTTAGTGATGAAAAACCACTTTTCGCACTTGTGTTAGTGTTGAAAAACCACTTTTCGCACTTGTGTTGGTGCAGGAAACCACTTTTGCACTTATATTAGTGTGGAAAAAACACTTTTCGCACTTGTGATAGTGTGGAAAAAACACTTTTCGCACTTGTGTTAGTGTTGAAAAACCACTTTTCGCACTTGTGTTAGTGATGAAAAACCACTTTTCGCACTTGTTTTAGTGTTGAAAAACCACTTTTCGCACTTGTGTTGTTGCAGGAAACCACTTTTGCACTTGTATTAGTGTGGAAAAAACACTTTTCGCACTTGTGTTAGTGTTGAAAAACAACTTTTCGCACTTGTGTTAGTGTTGAAAAACCACTTTTCGCACTTGTGTTGGTGCAGGAAACCACTTTTGCAGTTGTATTAGTGTGGAAAAAACACTTTTCACACTTGTGTTAGTGTTGAAAAACCACTTTTCGCACTTGTGTTAGTGTTGAAAAACCACTTTTTGCACTTGTGTTAGTGTTGAAAAAACACTTTTTGCACTTGTGTTAGTGTTGAAAAATCACTTTTCGCACTTGTGTTGGTGCAGGAAACCACTTTTGCACTTGTATTAGTGTGGAAAAAACACTTTTCGCACTTGTGTTAGTGTTGAAAAACCACTTTTCGCACTTGTGTTAGTGTTGAAAAACCACTTTTCGCACTTGTGTTGGTGCAGGAAACCACTTTTGCACTTGTATTAGTGTGGAAAAAACACTTTTCGCACTTGTGATAGTGTGGAAACAACACTTTTCGCACTTGTGTTAGTGTTGAAAAATCACTTTTCGCACTTGTGTTAGTGATGAAAAACCACTTTTCGCACTTGTGTTAGTGTTGAAAAACCACTTTTCGCACTTGTGTTGGTGCAGGAAACCACTTTTGCACTTGTATTAGTGTGGAAAAAACACTTTTCGCACTTGTGATAGTGTGGAAAAAACACTTTTCGCACTTGTGTTAGTGTTGAAAAACCACTTTTCGCACTTGTGTTAGTGATGAAAAACCACTTTTCGCACTTGTTTTAGTGTTGAAAAACCACTTTTCGCACTTGTGTTGTTGCAGGAAACCACTTTTGCACTTGTATTAGTGTGGAAAAAACACTTTTCGCACTTGTGTTAGTGTTGAAAAACAACTTTTCGCACTTGTGTTAGTGTTGAAAAACCACTTTTCGCACTTGTGTTGGTGCAGGAAACCACTTTTGCAGTTGTATTAGTGTGGAAAAAACACTTTTCACACTTGTGTTAGTGTTGAAAAACCACTTTTCGCACTTGTGTTAGTGTTGAAAAACCACTTTTCGCACTTGTGTTAGTGTTGAAAAACCACTTTTCGCACTTGTGTTGGTGCAGGAAACCACATTTGCACTTGTATTAGTGTGGAAAAAACACTTTTTGCACTTGTGTTAGTGTTGAAAAACCACTTTTTGCACTTGTGTTAGTGTTGAAAAATCACTTTTCGCACTTGTGTTGGTGCAGGAAACCACATTTGCACTTGTATTAGTGTTGAAAAACCACTTTTCGCACTTGTGTTAGTGTTGAAAAATCACTTTTCGCACTTGTGTTGGTGCAGGAAACCACTTTTGCACTTGTATTAGTGTAGAAAAACACTTTTCGCACTTGTGTTAGTGTTGAAAAATCACTTTTCGCACTTGTGTTAGTGTTGAAAAACCTCTTTTTGCACTTGTGTTGATGCAGGAAACCACTTTTGCACTTGTATTAGTGTGGAAAAAACACTTTTCGCACTTGTGTTAGTGTTGAAAAACCACTTTTCGCAGTTGTGTTAGTGTTGAAAAACCACTTTTCGCACTTGTGTTAGTGTTGAAAAACCACTTTTCGCACTTGTGTTGGTGCAGGAAACCACTTTTGCACTTGTATTAGTGTGGAAAAAACACTTTTCGCACTTGTGTTAGTGTTGAAAAACCACTTTTCGCACTTGTGTTAGTGTTGAAAAACCACTTTTCGCACTTGTGTTAGTGTTGAAAAACCACTTTTCGCACTTGTGTTGGAGCAGGAAACCACATTTGCACTTGTATTAGTGTGGAAAAAACACTTTTTGCACTTGTGATAGTGTTGAAAAACCACTTTTGGCACTTGTGTTAGTGTTGAAAAACCACTTTTCGCACTTGTGTTAGTGTTGAAAAACCACTTTTCGCACTTGTGTTGGTGCAGGAAACCACATTTGCACTTGTATTAGTGTGGAAAAAACACTTTTTGCACTTGTGTTAGTGTTGAAAAACCACTTTTCGCACTTGTGTTAGTGTTGAAAAACCACTTTTCGCACTTGTGTTGGTGCAGGAAACCACTTTTGCACTTGTATTAGTGTGGAAAAAACACTTTTCGCACTTGTGTTAGTGTTGAAAAACCACTTTTCGCACTTGTGTTAGTGTTGAAAAACCACTTTTCGCACTTGTGTTGGTGCAGGAAACCACTTTTGCAGTTGTATTAGTGTGGAAAAAACACTTTTCACACTTGTGTTAGTGTTGAAAAACCACTTTTCGCACTTGTGTTAGTGTTGAAAAACCACTTTTTGCACTTGTGTTAGTGTTGAAAAACCACTTTTTGCACTTGTGTTTGTGTTGAAAAACCACTTTTCGCACTTGTGTTGGTGCAGGAAACCACATTTGCACTTGTATTAGTGTGGAAAAAACACTTTTTGCACTTGTGATAGTGTTGAAAAACCACTTTTGGCACTTGTGTTAGTGTTGAAAAACCACTTTTCGCACTTGTGTTAGTGTTGAAAAACCACTTTTCGCACTTGTGTTGGTGCAGGAAACCACATTTGCACTTGTACTAGTGTGGAAAAAACACTTTTCGCACTTGTGTTAGTGTTGAAAAACCACTTTTCGCACTTGTGTTAGTGTTGAAAAACCACTTTTCGCACTTGTGTTAGTGTTGAAAAACCACTTTTCGCACTTGTGTTGGTGCAGGAAACCACTTTTGCGCTTGTATTAGTGTGGAAAAAACACTTTTTGCACTTGTGATAGTGTTGAAAAACCACTTTTCGCACTTGTGTTAGTGTTGAAAAACCACTTTTCGCACTTGTGTTAGTGTTGAAAAACCACTTTTCGCACTTGTGTTGGTGCAGGAAACCACTTTTGCACTTGTATTAGTGTGGAAAAAACACTTTTCGCACTTGTGTTATTGTTGAAAAACCACTTTTCGCACTTGTGTTAGTGATGAAAAACCACTTTTCGCACTTGTGTTAGTGTTGAAAAACCACTTTTCGCACTTGTGTTGGTGCAGGAAACCACTTTTGCACTTGTATTAGTGTGGAAAAAACACTTTTCGCACTTGTGTTAGTGTTGAAAAACCACTTTTTGCACTTGTGTTAGTGTTGAAAAACCACTTTTTGCACTTGTGTTAGTGTTGAAAAATCACTTTTCGCACTTGTGTTGGTGCAGGAAACCACTTTTGCACTTGTATTAGTGTGGAAAAAACACTTTTCGCACTTGTGTTAGTGTTGAAAAACCACTTTTCGCACTTGTGTTAGTGTTGAAAAACCACTTTTCGCACTTGTGTTGGTGCAGGAAACCACTTTTGCACTTGTATTAGTGTGGAAAAAACACTTTTCGCACTTGTGATAGTGTGGAAACAACACTTTTCGCACTTGTGTTAGTGTTGAAAAATCACTTTTCGCACTTGTGTAAGTGATGAAAAACCACTTTTCGCACTTGTGTTAGTGTTGAAAAACCACTTTTCGCACTTGTGTTGGTGCAGGAAACCACTTTTGCACTTGTATTAGTGTGGAAAAAACACTTTTCGCACTTGTGATAGTGTGGAAAAAACACTTTTCGCACTTGTGGTAGTGTTGAAAAACCACTTTTCGCACTTGTGTTAGTGATGAAAAACCACTTTTCGCACTTGTTTTAGTGTTGAAAAACCACTTTTCGCACTTGTGTTGTTGCAGGAAACCACTTTTGCACTTGTATTAGTGTGGAAAAAACACTTTTCGCACTTGTGTTAGTGTTGAAAAACAACTTTTCGCACTTGTGTTAGTGTTGAAAAACCACTTTTCGCACTTGTGTTGGTGCAGGAAACCACTTTTGCAGTTGTATTAGTGTGGAAAAAACACTTTTCACACTTGTGTTAGTGTTGAAAAACCACTTTTCGCACTTGTGTTAGTGTTGAAAAACCACTTTTCGCACTTGCGTTAGTGTTGAAAAACCACTTTTCGCACTTGTGTTGGTGCAGTAAACCACATTTGCACTTGTATTAGTGTGGAAAAAACACTTTTTGCACTTGTGTTAGTGTTGAAAAACCACTTTTTGCACTTGTGTTAGTGTTGAAAAATCACTTTTCGCACTTGTGTTGGTGCAGGAAACCACTTTTGCACTTGTATTAGTGTGGAAAAAACACTTTTCGCACTTGTGTTAGTGTTGAAAAACCACTTTTCGCACTTGTGTTAGTGTTGAAAAACCACTTTTCGCACTTGTGTTGGTGCAGGAAACCACTTTTGCACTTGTATTAGTGTGGAAAAAACACTTTTCGCACTTGTGTTAGTGTTGAAAAACCACTTTTCGCAATTGTGTTAGTGTTGAAAAACCACTTTTCGCACTTGAGTTAGTGTTGAAAAACCACTTTTCGCACTTGTGTTGGTGCAGGAAACCACTTTTGCACTTGTATTAGTGTGGAAAAAACACTTTTCGCACTTGTGTTAGTGTTGAAAAACCACTTTTCGCACTTGTGTTAGTGTTGAAAAACCACTTTTCGCACTTGTGTTAGTGTTGAAAAACCACTTTTCGCACTTGTGTTGGTGCAGGAAACCACTTTTGCACTTGTATTAGTGTGGAAAAAACACTTTTCGCACTTGTGTTAGTGTTGAAAAACCACTTTTCGCACTTGTGTTAGTGTTGAAAAACCACTTTTCGCACTTGTGTGGTGCAGGAAACCACTTTTGCACTTGTATTAGTGTGGAAAAAACACTTTTTGCACTTGTGTTAGTGTTGAAAAACCACTTTTTGCACTTGTGTTAGTGTTGAAAAATCACTTTTCGCACTTGTGTTGGTGCAGGAAACCACTTTTGCACTTGTATTAATGTGGAAAAAACACTTTTCGCACTTGTGTTAGTGTTGAAAAACCACTTTTCGCACTTGTGTTAGTGTTGAAAAACCACTTTTCGCACTTGTGTTAGTGTTGAAAAACCACTTTTCGCACTTGTGTTGGTGCAGGAAACCACTTTTGCACTTGTATTAGTGTGGAAAAAACACTTTTCACACTTGTGTTAGTGTTGAAAAACCACTTTTCGCACTTGAGTTAGTGTTGAAAAACCACTTTTCGCACTTGTGTTGGTGTAGGAAACCACTTTTGCACTTGTATTAGTGTGGAAAAAACACTTTTCGCACTTGTGTTAGTGTTGAAAAACCACTTTTCGCACTTGTGTTAGTGTTGAAAAACCACTTTTCGCACTTGTGTTAGTGTTGAAAAACCTCTTTTCGCACTTGTGTTGGTGCAGGAAACCACTTTTGCACTTGTATTAGTGTGGAAAAAACACTTTTCGCACTTGTGTTAGTGTTGAAAAACCACTTTTCGCACTTGTGTTGGTGCAGGAAACCACTTTTGCACTTGTATTAGTGTGGAAAAAACACTTTTCGCACTTGTGTTAGTGTTGAAAAACCACTTTTCGCACTTGTGTTAGTGTTGAAAAACCACTTTTCGCACTTGTGTTAGTGTTGAAAAACCACTTTTCGCACTTGTGTTGGTGCAGGAAACCACTTTTGCACTTGTATTAGTGTGGAAAAAACACTTTTTGCACTTGTGATAGTGTTGAAAAACCACTTTTCACACTTGTGTTAATGTTGAAAAACCACTTTTCGCACTTGTGTTGGTGCAGGAAACCACTTTTGCAGTTGTATTAGTGTGGAAAAAACACTTTTCGCACTTGTGTTAGTGTTGAAAAACCACTTTTCGCACTTGTGTTAGTGTTGAAAAACCACTTTTTGCACTTGTGTTAGTGTTGAAAAACCACTTTTCGCACTTGTGTTGGTGCAGGAAACCACATTTGCACTTGTATTAGTGTGGAAAAAACACTTTTTGCACTTGTGATAGTGTTGAAAAACCACTTTTGGCACTTGTGTTAGTGTTGAAAAACCACTTATCGCACTTGTGTTAGTGTTGAAAAACCACTTTTCGCACTTGTGTTGGTGCAGGAAACCACATTTGCACTTGTATTAGTGTGGAAAAACACTTTTTGCACTTGTGTTAGTGTTGAAAAACCACTTTTTGCACTTGTGTTAGTGTTGAAAAACCACTTTTCGCACTTGTGTTAGTGTTGAAAAACCACTTTTCGCACTTGTGTTGGTGCAGGAAACCACTTTTGCACTTGTATTAGTGTGGAAAAAACACTTTTCGCACTTGTGTTAGTGTTGAAAAACCACTTTTCGCACTTGTGTTAGTGTTGAAAAACCACTTTTTGCAATTGTGTTAGTGCAGGAAACCACTTTTGCAGTTGTATTAGTGTGGAAAAAACACTTTTCGCACTTGTGTTAGTGTTGAAAAACCACTTTTCGCTCTTGTGTTAGTGTTGAAAAACCACTTTTCGCACTTGTGTTAGTGTTGAAAAACCACTTTTCGCACTTGTGTTGGTGCAGGAAACCACTTTTGCACTTGTATTAGTGTGGAAAAAACACTTTTCGCACTTGTGTTAGTGTTGAAAAACCACTTTTCGCACTTGTGTTAGTGTTGAAAAACCACTTTTTGCACTTGTGTTAGTGTTGAAAAATCACTTTTGGCACTTGTGTTGGTGCAGGAAACCACTTTTGCACTTGTATTAGTGTGGAAAAAACACTTTTCGCACTTGTGTTAGTGTTGAAAAACCACTTTTCGCACTTGTGTTAGTGTTGAAAAACCACTTTTCGCACTTGTGTTAGTGTTGAAAAACCACTTTTCGCACTTGTGTTGGTGCAGGAAACCACTTTTGCACTTGTATTAGTGTGGAAAAAACACTTTTCGCACTTGTGTTAGTGTTGAAAAACCACTTTTCGCACTTGTGTTAGTGTTGAAAAACCACTTTTCGCACTTGAGTTAGTGTTGAAAAACCACTTTTCGTACTTGTGTTGGTGCAGGAAACCACTTTTGCACTTGTATTAGTGTGGAAAAAACACTTTTCGCACTTGTGTTAGTGTTGAAAAACCACTTTTCGCACTTGTGTTAGTGTTGAAAAACCACTTTTCGCACTTGTGTTAGTGTTGAAAAACCACTTTTCGCACTTGTGTTGGTGCAGGAAACCACTTTTGCACTTGTATTAGTGTGGAAAAAACACTTTTCGCACTTGTGTTAGTGTTGAAAAACCACTTTTCGCACTTGTGTTAGTGTTGAAAAACCACTTTTCGCACTTGTGTTGGTGCAGGAAACCACTTTTGCACTTGTATTAGTGTGGAAAAAACACTTTTCGCACTTGTGTTAGTGTTGAAAAACCACTTTTCGCACTTGTGTTGGTGCAGGAAACCACTTTTGCACTTGTATTAGTGTGGAAAAAACACTTTTCGCACTTGTGTTAGTGTTGAAAAACCACTTTTCGCACTTGTGTTAGTGTTGAAAAAACACTTTTCGCACTTGTGTTAGTGTTGAAAAACCACTTTTCGCACTTGTGTTGGTGCAGGAAACCACTTTTGCACTTGTATTAGTGTGGAAAAAACACTTTTTGCACTTGTGATAGTGTTGAAAAACCACTTTTCGCACTTGTGTTAGTGTTGAAAAACCACTTTTCGCACTTGTGTTAGTGTTGAAAAACCACTTTTCGCACTTGTGTTAGTGTTGAAAAACCACTTTTTGCACTTGTGTTAGTGTTGAAAAACCACTTTTCGCACTTGTGTTGGTGCAGGAAACCACTTTTGCACTTGTATTAGTGTGGAAAAAACACTTTTTGCACTTGTGATAGTGTTGAAAAACCACTTTTCACACTTGTGTTAGTGTTGAAAAACCACTTTTCGCACTTGTGTTAGTGTTGAAAAACCACTTTTCGCACTTGTGTTGGTGCAGGAAACCACTTTTTCACTTGTATTAGTGTGGAAAAAACACTTTTCGCACTTGTGTTGGTGTTGAAAAACCACTTTTCGCACTTGTGTTAGTGTTGAAAAACCACTTTTCGCACTTGTGTTAGTGTTGAAAAACCACTTTTCGCACTTGTGTTGGTGCAGGAAACCACTTTTGCACTTCTATTAGTGTGGAAAAAACACTTTTCGCACTTGTGTTAGTGTTGAAAAACCACTTTTCGCACTTGTGTTAGTGTTGAAAAATCACTTTTCGCACTTGTGTTGGTGCAGGAAACCACTTTTGCACTTGTATTAGTGTAGAAAAACACTTTTCGCACTTGTGTTAGTGTTGAAAAATCACTTTTCGCACTTGTGTTAGTGTTGAAAAACCTCTTTTCGCACTTGTGTTGATGCAGGAAACCACTTTTGCACTTGTATTAGTGTGGAAAAAACACTTTTCGCACTTGTGTTAGTGTTGAAAAACCACTTTTCGCAGTTGTGTTAGTGGTGAAAAACCACTTTTCGCACTTGTGTTAGTGTTGAAAAACCACTTTTCGCACTTGTGTTGGTGCAGGAAACCACTTTTGCACTTGTATTAGTGTGGAAAAAACACTTTTCGCACTTGTGTTAGTGTTGAAAAACCACTTTTCGCACTTGTGTTAGTGTTGAAAAACCACTTTTCGCACGTGTGTTGGTGCAGGAAACCACATTTGCACTTGTATTAGTGTGGAAAAAACACTTTTTGCACTTGTGATAGTGTTGAAAAACCACTTTTGGCACTTGTGTTAGTGTTGAAAAACCACTTTTCGCACTTGTGTTAGTGTTGAAAAACCACTTTTCGCACTTGTGTTGGTGCAGGAAACCACATTTGCACTTGTATTAGTGTGGAAAAAACACTTTTTGCACTTGTGTTAGTGTTGAAAAACCACTTTTCGCACTTGTGTTAGTGTTGAAAAACCACTTTTCGCACTTGTGTTGGTGCAGGAAACCACTTTTGCACTTGTATTAGTGTGGAAAAACCACTTTTCGCACTTGTGTTAGTGTTGAAAAACCACTTTTTGCACTTGTGTTGGTGCAGGAAACCACTTTTGCAGTTGTATTAGTGTGGAAAAAACACTTTTCGCACTTGTGTTAGTGTTGAAAAACCACTTTTCGCACTTGTGTTAGTGTTGAAAAACCACTTTTTGCACTTGTGTTTGTGTTGAAAAACCACTTTTCGCACTTGTGTTGGTGCAGGAAACCACATTTGCACTTGTATTAGTGTGGAAAAAACACTTTTTGCACTTGTGATAGTGTTGAAAAACCACTTTTGGCACTTGTGTTAGTGTTGAAAAACCACTTTTCGCACTTGTGTTGGTGCAGGAAACCACATTTGCACTTGTACTAGTGTGGAAAAAACACTTTTCGCACTTGTGTTAGTGTTGAAAACCACTTTTCGCACTTGTGTTAGTGTTGAAAAACCACTTTTCGCACTTGTGTTAGTGTTGAAAAACCACTTTTCGCACTTGTGTTGGTGCAGGAAACCACTTTTGCGCTTGTATTAGTGTGGAAAAAACACTTTTTGCACTTGTGATAGTGTTGAAAAACCACTTTTCGCACTTGTGTTAGTGTTGAAAAACCACTTTTCGCACTTGTGTTAGTGTTGAAAAACCACTTTTCGCACTTGTGTTGGTGCAGGAAACCACTTTTGCACTTGTATTAGTGTGGAAAAAACACTTTTCGCACTTGTGTTATTGTTGAAAAACCACTTTTCGCACTTGTGTTAGTGATGAAAAACCACTTTTCGCACTTGTGTTAGTGTTGAAAAACCACTTTTCGCACTTGTGTTAGTGTTGAAAAACCACTTTTTGCACTTGTGTTAGTGTTGAAAAATCACTTTTCGCACTTGTGTTGGTGCAGGAAACCACTTTTGCACTTGTATTAGTGTGGAAAAAACACTTTTCGCACTTGTGTTAGTGTTGAAAAACCACTTTTCGCACTTGTGTTAGTGTTGAAAAACCACTTTTCGCACTTGTGTTGGTGCAGGAAACCACTTTTGCACTTGTATTAGTGTGGAAAAAACACTTTTCGCACTTGTGATAGTGTGGAAACAACACTTTTCGCACTTGTGTTAGTGTTGAAAAATCACTTTTCACACTTGTGTTAGTGATGAAAAACCACTTTTCGCACTTGTGTTAGTGTTGAAAAACCACTTTTCGCACTTGTGTTGGTGCAGGAAACCACTTTTGCACTTGTATTAGTGTGGAAAAAACACTTTTCGCACTTGTGATAGTGTGGAAAAAACACTTTTCGCACTTGTGTTAGTGTTGAAAAACCACTTTTCGCACTTGTGTTAGTGATGAAAAACCACTTTTCGCACTTGTGTTAGTGTTGAAAAACCACTTTTCGCACTTGTGTTGTTGCAGGAAACCACTTTTGCACTTGTATTAGTGTGGAAAAAACACTTTTTGCACTTGTGTTAGTGTTGAAAAACAACTTTTCGCACTTGTGTTAGTGTTGAAAAACCACTTTTCGCACTTGTGTTGGTGCAGGAAACCACTTGTGCAGTTGTATTAGTGTGGAAAAAACACTTTTCACACTTGTGTTAGTGTTGAAAAACCACTTTTCGCACTTGTGTTAGTGTTGAAAAACCACTTTTCGCACTTGTGTTAGTGTTGAAAAACCACTTTTCGCACTTGTGTTGGTGCAGGAAACCACATTTGCACTTGTATTAGTGTGGAAAAAACACTTTTTGCACTTGTGTTAGTGTTGAAAAACCACTTTTTGCACTTGTGTTAGTGTTGAAAAATCACTTTTCGCACTTGTGTTGGTGCAGGAAACCACTTTTGCACTTGTATTAGTGTGGAAAAAACACTTTTCGCACTTGTGTTAGTGTTGAAAAACCACTTTTCGCACTTGTGTTAGTGTTGAAAAACCACTTTTCGCACTTGTGTTAGTGTTGAAAAACCACTTTTCGCACTTGTGTTGGTGCAGGAAACCACTTTTGCACTTGTATTAGTGTGGAAAAAACACTTTTCGCACTTGTGTTAGTGTTGAAAAACCACTTTTCGCAATTGTGTTAGTGTTGAAAAACCACTTTTCGCACTTGAGTTAGTGTTGAAAAACCACTTTTCGCACTTGTGTTGGTGCAGGAAACCACATTTGCACTTGTATTAGTGTGGAAAAAACACTTTTCGCACTTGTGTTAGTGTTGAAAAACCACTTTTCGCACTTGTGTTAGTGTTGAAAAACCACTTTTCGCACTTGTGTTAGTGTTGAAAAACCACTTTTCGCACTTGTGTTGGTGCAGGAAACCACTTTTGCACTTGTATTAGTGTGGAAAAAACACTTTTCGCACTTGTGTTAGTGTTGAAAAACCACTTTTCGCACTTGTGTTAGTGTTGAAAAACCACTTTTCGCACTTGTGTGGTGCAGGAAACCACTTTTGCACTTGTATTAGTGTGGAAAAAACACTTTTTGCACTTGTGTTAGTGTTGAAAAACCACTTTTTGCACTTGTGTTAGTGTTGAAAAATCACTTTTCGCACTTGTGTTGGTGCAGGAAACCACTTTTGCACTTGTATTAGTGTGGAAAAAACACTTTTCGCACTTGTGTTAGTGTTGAAAAACCACTTTTCGCACTTGTGTTAGTGTTGAAAAACCACTTTTCGCACTTGTGTTTGTGTTGAAAAACCACTTTTCGCACTTGTGTTGGTGCAGGAAACCACTTTTGCACTTGTATTAGTGTGGAAAAAACACTTTTCGCACTTGTGTTAGTGTTGAAAAACCACTTTTCGCAATTGAGTTAGTGTTGAAAAACCACTTTTCGCACTTGTGTTGGTGTAGGAAACCACTTTTGCACTTGTATTAGTGTGGAAAAAACACTTTTCGCACTTGTGTTAGTGTTGAAAAACCACTTTTCGCACTTGTGTTAGTGTTGAAAAACCACTTTTCGCACTTGTGTTAGTGTTGAAAAACCACTTTTCGCACTTGTGTTGGTGCAGGAAACCACTTTTGCACTTGTATTAGTGTGGAAAAAACACTTTTCGCACTTGTGTTAGTGTTGAAAAACCACTTTTCGCACTTGTGTTGGTGTTGAAAAACCACTTTTTGCACTTGTGTTAGTGTTGAAAAATCACTTTTGGCACATGTGTTGGTGCAGGAAACCACTTTTGCACTTGTATTAGTGTGGAAAAAACACTTTTTGCACTTGTGTTAGTGTTGAAAAACCACTTTTCGCACTTGTGTTAGTGTTGAAAAACCACTTTTCGCACTTGTGTTAGTGTTGAAAAACCACTTTTCGCACTTGTGTTGGTGCAGGAAACCACTTTTGCACTTGTATTAGTGTGGAAAAAACACTTTTCGCACTTGTGTTAGTGTTGAAAAACCACTTTTCGCACTTGTGTTAGTGTTGAAAAACCACTTTTCGCACTTGTGTTAGTGTTGAAAAACCACTTTTCGCACTTGTGTTGGTGCAGGAAACCACTTTTGCACTTGTATTAGTGTGGAAAAAACACTTTTTGCACTTGTGATAGTGTTGAAAAACCACTTTTCACACTTGTGTTAGTGTTGAAAAACCACTTTTCGCACTTGTGTTGGTGCAGGAAACCACTTTTGCAGTTGTATTAGTGTGGAAAAAACACTTTTCGCACTTGTGTTAGTGTTGAAAAACCACTTTTCGCACTTGTGTTAGTGTTGAAAAACCACTTTTTGCACTTGTGTTAGTGTTGAAAAACCACTTTTCGCACTTGTGTTGGTGCAGGAAACCACATTTGCACTTGTATTAGTGTGGAAAAAACACTTTTTGCACTTGTGATAGTGTTGAAAAACCACTTTTGGCACTTGTGTTAGTGTTGAAAAACCACTTATCGCACTTGTGTTAGTGTTGAAAAACCACTTTTCGCACTTGTGTTGGTGCAGGAAACCACATTTGCACTTGTATTAGTGTGGAAAAAACACTTTTTGCACTTGTGTTAGTGTTGAAAAACCACTTTTTGCACTTGTGTTAGTGTTGAAAAATCACTTTTCGCACTTGTGTTGGTGCAGGAAACCACTTTTGCACTTGTATTAGTGTGGAAAAAACACTTTTCGCACTTGTGTTAGTGTTGAAAAACCACTTTTCGCACTTATGTTAGTGTTGAAAAACCACTTTTCGCACTTGTGTTGGTGCAGGAAACCACTTTTGCACTTGTATTAGTCTGGAAAAAACACTTTTCGCACTTGTGTTAGTGTTGAAAAACCACTTTTCGCAATTGTGTTAGTGTTGAAAAACCACTTTTCGCACTTGAGTTAGTGTTGAAAAACCACTTTTCGCACTTGTGTTGGTGCAGGAAACCACTTTTGCACTTGTATTAGTGTGGAAAAAACACTTTTCGCACTTGTGTTAGTGTTGAAAAACCACTTTTCGCACTTGTGTTAGTGTTGAAAAACCACTTTTCGCACTTGTGTTAGTGTTGAAAAACCACTTTTCGCACTTGTGTTGGTGCAGGAAACCACTTTTGCACTTGTATTAGTGTGGAAAAAACACTTTTCGCACTTGTGTTAGTGTTGAAAAACCACTTTTCGCACTTGTGTTAGTGTTGAAAAACCACTTTTCGCACTTGTGTGGTGCAGGAAACCACTTTTGCACTTGTATTAGTGTGGAAAAAACACTTTTTGCACTTGTGTTAGTGTTGAAAAACCACTTTTTGCACTTGTGTTAGTGTTGAAAAATCACTTTTCGCACTTGTGTTGGTGCAGGAAACCACTTTTGCACTTGTATTAATGTGGAAAAAACACTTTTCGCACTTGTGTTAGTGTTGAAAAACCACTTTTCGCACTTGTGTTAGTGTTGAAAAACCACTTTTCGCACTTGTGTTAGTGTTGAAAAACCACTTTTCGCACTTGTGTTGGTGCAGGAAACCACTTTTGCACTTGTATTAGTGTGGAAAAAACACTTTTCGCACTTGTGTTAGTGTTGAAAAACCACTTTTCGCACTTGAGTTAGTGTTGAAAAACCACTTTTCGCACTTGTGTTGGTGTAGGAAACCACTTTTGCACTTGTATTAGTGTGGAAAAAACACTTTTCGCACTTGTGTTAGTGTTGAAAAACCACTTTTCGCACTTGTGTTAGTGTTGAAAAACCACTTTTCGCACTTGTGTTAGTGTTGAAAAACCACTTTTCGCACTTGTGTTGGTGCAGGAAACCACTTTTGCACTTGTATTAGTGTGGAAAAAACACTTTTCGCACTTGTGTTAGTGTTGAAAAACCACTTTTCGCACTTGTGTTGGTGCAGGAAACCACTTTTGCACTTGTATTAGTGTGGAAAAAACACTTTTCGCACTTGTGTTAGTGTTGAAAAACCACTTTTCGCACTTGTGTTGGTGCAGGAAACCACTTTTGCACTTGTATTAGTGTGGAAAAAACACTTTTCGCACTTGTGTTAGTGTTGAAAAACCACTTTTCGCACTTGTGTTAGTGTTGAAAAACCACTTTTCGCACTTGTGTGGTGCAGGAAACCACTTTTGCACTTGTATTAGTGTGGAAAAAACACTTTTTGCACTTGTGTTAGTGTTGAAAAACCACTTTTTGCACTTGTGTTAGTGTTGAAAAATCACTTTTCGCACTTGTGTTGGTGCAGGAAACCACTTTTGCACTTGTATTAGTGTGGAAAAAACACTTTTCGCACTTGTGTTAGTGTTGAAAAACCACTTTTCGCACTTGTGTTAGTGTTGAAAAACCACTTTTCGCACTTGTGTTAGTGTTGAAAAACCACTTTTCGCACTTGTGTTGGTGCAGGAAACCACTTTTGCACTTGTATTAGTGTGGAAAAAACACTTTTCGCACTTGTGTTAGTGTTGAAAAACCACTTTTCGCACTTGAGTTAGTGTTGAAAAACCACTTTTCGCACTTGTGTTGGTGTAGGAAACCACTTTTGCACTTGTATTAGTGTGGAAAAACACTTTTCGCACTTGTGTTAGTGTTGAAAAACCACTTTTCGCACTTGTGTTAGTGTTGAAAAACCACTTTTCGCACTTGTGTTAGTGTTGAAAAACCACTTTTCGCACTTGTGTTGGTGCAGGAAACCACTTTTGCACTTGTATTAGTGTGGAAAAAACACTTTTCGCACTTGTGTTAGTGTTGAAAAACCACTTTTCGCACTTGTGTTGGTGTTGAAAAACCACTTTTTGCACTTGTGTTAGTGTTGAAAAATCACTTTTGGCACATGTGTTGGTGCAGGAAACCACTTTTGCACTTGTATTAGTGTGGAAAAAACACTTTTCGCACTTGTGTTAGTGTTGAAAAACCACTTTTCGCACTTGTGTTAGTGTTGAAAAACCACTTTTCGCACTTGTGTTAGTGTTGAAAAACCACTTTTCGCACTTGTGTTGGTGCAGGAAACCACTTTTGCACTTGTATTAGTGTGGAAAAAACACTTTTCGCACTTGTGTTAGTGTTGAAAAACCACTTTTCGCACTTGTGTTAGTGTTGAAAAACCACTTTTCGCACTTGTGTTAGTGTTGAAAAACCACTTTTCGCACTTGTGTTGGTGCAGGAAACCACTTTTGCACTTGTATTAGTGTGGAAAAAAACACTTTTTGCACTTGTGATAGTGTTGAAAAATCACTTTTCACACTTGTGTTAGTGTTGAAAAACCACTTTTCGCACTTGTGTTGGTGCAGGAAACCACATATGCACTTGTATTAGTGTGGAAAAAACACTTTTTGCACTTGTGATAGTGTTGAAAAACCACTTTTGGCACTTGTGTTAGTGTTGAAAAACCACTTATCGCACTTGTGTTAGTGTTGAAAAACCACTTTTCGCACTTGTGTTGGTGCAGGAAACCACATTTGCACTTGTATTAGTGTGGAAAAAACACTTTTTGCACTTGTGTTAGTGTTGAAAAACCACTTTTTGCACTTGTGTTAGTGTTGAAAAATCACTTTTCGCACTTGTGTTGGTGCAGGAAACCACTTTTGCACTTGTATTAGTGTGGAAAAAACACTTTTCGCACTTGTGTTAGTGTTGAAAAACCACTTTTCGCACTTATGTTAGTGTTGAAAAACCACTTTTCGCACTTGTGTTGGTGCAGGAAACCACTTTTGCACTTGTATTAGTGTGGAAAAAACACTTTTCGCACTTGTGTTAGTGTTGAAAAACCACTTTTCGCAATTGTGTTAGTGTTGAAAAACCACTTTTCGCACTTGAGTTAGTGTTGAAAAACCACTTTTCGCACTTGTGTTGGTGCAGGAAACCACTTTTGCACTTGTATTAGTGTGGAAAAAACACTTTTCGCACTTGTGTTAGTGTTGAAAAACCACTTTTCGCACTTGTGTTAGTGTTGAAAAACCACTTTTCGCACTTGTGTTAGTGTTGAAAAACCACTTTTCGCACTTGTGTTGGTGCAGGAAACCACTTTTGCACTTGTATTAGTGTGGAAAAAACACTTTTCGCACTTGTGTTAGTGTTGAAAAACCACTTTTCGCACTTGTGTTAGTGTTGAAAAACCACTTTTCGCACTTGTGTGGTGCAGGAAACCACTTTTGCACTTGTATTAGTGTGGAAAAAACACTTTTTGCACTTGTGTTAGTGTTGAAAAACCACTTTTTGCACTTGTGTTAGTGTTGAAAAATCACTTTTCGCACTTGTGTTGGTGCAGGAAACCACTTTTGCACTTGTATTAATGTGGAAAAAACACTTTTCGCACTTGTGTTAGTGTTGAAAAACCACTTTTCGCACTTGTGTTAGTGTTGAAAAACCACTTTTCGCACTTGTGTTAGTGTTGAAAAACCACTTTTCGCACTTGTGTTGGTGCAGGAAACCACTTTTGCACTTGTATTAGTGTGGAAAAAACACTTTTCGCACTTGTGTTAGTGTTGAAAAACCACTTTTCGCACTTGAGTTAGTGTTGAAAAACCACTTTTCGCACTTGTGTTGGTGTAGGAAACCACTTTTGCACTTGTATTAGTGTGGAAAAAACACTTTTCGCACTTGTGTTAGTGTTGAAAAACCACTTTTCGCACTTGTGTTAGTGTTGAAAAACCACTTTTCGCACTTGTGTTAGTGTTGAAAAACCACTTTTCGCACTTGTGTTGGTGCAGGAAACCACTTTTGCACTTGTATTAGTGTGGAAAAAACACTTTTCGCACTTGTGTTAGTGTTGAAAAACCACTTTTCGCACTTGTGTTGGTGCAGGAAACCACTTTTGCACTTGTATTAGTGTGGAAAAAACACTTTTCGCACTTGTGTTAGTGTTGAAAAACCACTTTTCGCACTTGTGTTAGTGTTGAAAAACCACTTTTCGCACTTGTGTTAGTGTTGAAAAACCACTTTTCGCACTTGTGTTGGTGCAGGAAACCACTTTTGCACTTGTATTAGTGTGGAAAAAACACTTTTTGCACTTGTGATAGTGTTGAAAAACCACTTTTCACACTTGTGTTAGTGTTGAAAAACCACTTTTCGCACTTGTGTTGGTGCAGGAAACCACTTTTGCAGTTGTATTAGTGTGGAAAAAACACTTTTCGCACTTGTGTTAGTGTTGAAAAACCACTTTTCGCACTTGTGTTAGTGTTGAAAAACCACTTTTTGCACTTGTGTTAGTGTTGAAAAACCACTTTTCGCACTTGTGTTGGTGCAGGAAACCACATTTGCACTTGTATTAGTGTGGAAAAAACACTTTTTGCACTTGTGATAGTGTTGAAAAACCACTTTTGGCACTTGTGTTAGTGTTGAAAAACCACTTATCGCACTTGTGTTAGTGTTGAAAAACCACTTTTCGCACTTGTGTTGGTGCAGGAAACCACATTTGCACTTGTATTAGTGTGGAAAAAACACTTTTTGCACTTGTGTTAGTGTTGAAAAACCACTTTTTGCACTTGTGTTAGTGTTGAAAAACCACTTTTCGCACTTGTGTTAGTGTTGAAAAACCACTTTTCGCACTTGTGTTGGTGCAGGAAACCACTTTTGCACTTGTATTAGTGTGGAAAAAACACTTTTCGCACTTGTGTTAGTGTTGAAAAACCACTTTTCGCACTTGTGTTAGTGTTGAAAAACCACTTTTTGCAATTGTGTTAGTGCAGGAAACCACTTTTGCAGTTGTATTAGTGTGGAAAAAACACTTTTCGCACTTGTGTTAGTGTTGAAAAACCACTTTTCGCTCTTGTGTTAGTGTTGAAAAACCACTTTTCGCACTTGTGTTAGTGTTGAAAAACCACTTTTCGCACTTGTGTTGGTGCAGGAAACCACTTTTGCACTTGTATTAGTGTGGAAAAAACACTTTTCGCACTTGTGTTAGTGTTGAAAAACCACTTTTCGCACTTGTGTTAGTGTTGAAAAACCACTTTTTTGCACTTGTGTTAGTGTTGAAAAATCACTTTTGGCACTTGTGTTGGTGCAGGAAACCACTTTTGCACTTGTATTAGTGTGGAAAAAACACTTTTCGCACTTGTGTTAGTGTTGAAAAACCACTTTTCGCACTTGTGTTAGTGTTGAAAAACCACTTTTCGCACTTGTGTTAGTGTTGAAAAACCACTTTTCGCACTTGTGTTGGTGCAGGAAACCACTTTTGCACTTGTATTAGTGTGGAAAAAACACTTTTCGCACTTGTGTTAGTGTTGAAAAACCACTTTTCGCACTTGTGTTAGTGTTGAAAAACCACTTTTCGCACTTGTGTGGTGCAGGAAACCACTTTTGCACTTGTATTAGTGTGGAAAAAACACTTTTTGCACTTGTGTTAGTGTTGAAAAACCACTTTTTGCACTTGTGTTAGTGTTGAAAAATCACTTTTCGCACTTGTGTTGGTGCAGGAAACCACTTTTGCACTTGTATTAGTGTGGAAAAAACACTTTTCGCACTTGTGTTAGTGTTGAAAAACCACTTTTCGCACTTGTGTTAGTGTTGAAAAACCACTTTTCGCACTTGTGTTTGTGTTGAAAAACCTCTTTTCGCACTTGTGTTGGTGCAGGAAACCACTTTTGCACTTGTATTAGTGTGGAAAAAACACTTTTCGCACTTGTGTTAGTGTTGAAAAACCACTTTTCGCAATTGAGTTAGTGTTGAAAAACCACTTTTCGCACTTGCGTTGGTGTAGGAAACCACTTTTGCACTTGTATTAGTGTGGAAAAAACACTTTTCGCACTTGTGTTAGTGTTGAAAAACCACTTTTCGCACTTGTGTTAGTGTTGAAAAACCACTTTTCGCACTTGTGTTAGTGTTGAAAAACCACTTTTCGCACTTGTGTTGGTGCAGGAAACCACTTTTGCACTTGTATTAGTGTGGAAAAAACACTTTTCGCACTTGTGTTAGTGTTGAAAAACCACTTTTCGCACTTGTGTTGGTGTTGAAAAACCACTTTTTGCACTTGTGTTAGTGTTGAAAAATCACTTTTGGCACATGTGTTGGTGCAGGAAACCACTTTTGCACTTGTATTAGTGTGGAAAAAACACTTTTTGCACTTGTGTTAGTGTTGAAAAACCACTTTTCGCACTTGTGTTAGTGTTGAAAAACCACTTTTCGCACTTGTGTTAGTGTTGAAAAACCACTTTTCGCACTTGTGTTGGTGCAGGAAACCACTTTTGCACTTGTATTAGTGTGGAAAAAACACTTTTCGCACTTGTGTTAGTGTTGAAAAACCACTTTTCGCACTTGTGTTAGTGTTGAAAAACCACTTTTCGCACTTGTGTTAGTGTTGAAAAACCACTTTTCGCACTTGTGTTGGTGCAGGAAACCACTTTTGCACTTGTATTAGTGTGGAAAAAACACTTTTTGCACTTGTGATAGTGTTGAAAAACCACTTTTCACACTTGTGTTAGTGTTGAAAAACCACTTTTCGCACTTGTGTTGGTGCAGGAAACCACTTTTGCAGTTGTATTAGTGTGGAAAAAACACTTTTCGCACTTGTGTTAGTGTTGAAAAACCACTTTTCGCACTTGTGTTAGTGTTGAAAAACCACTTTTTGCACTTGTGTTAGTGTTGAAAAACCACTTTTCGCACTTGTGTTGGTGCAGGAAACCACATTTGCACTTGTATTAGTGTGGAAAAAACACTTTTTGCACTTGTGATAGTGTTGAAAAACCACTTTTGGCACTTGTGTTAGTGTTGAAAAACCACTTATCGCACTTGTGTTAGTGTTGAAAAACCACTTTTCGCACTTGTGTTGGTGCAGGAAACCACATTTGCACTTGTATTAGTGTGGAAAAAACACTTTTTGCACTTGTGTTAGTGTTGAAAAACCACTTTTTGCACTTGTGTTAGTGTTGAAAAATCACTTTTCGCACTTGTGTTGGTGCAGGAAACCACTTTTGCACTTGTATTAGTGTGGAAAAAACACTTTTCGCACTTGTGTTAGTGTTGAAAAACCACTTTTCGCACTTATGTTAGTGTTGAAAAACCACTTTTCGCACTTGTGTTGGTGCAGGAAACCACTTTTGCACTTGTATTAGTCTGGAAAAAACACTTTTCGCACTTGTGTTAGTGTTGAAAAACCACTTTTCGCAATTGTGTTAGTGTTGAAAAACCACTTTTCGCACTTGAGTTAGTGTTGAAAAACCACTTTTCGCACTTGTGTTGGTGCAGGAAACCACTTTTGCACTTGTATTAGTGTGGAAAAAACACTTTTCGCACTTGTGTTAGTGTTGAAAAACCACTTTTCGCACTTGTGTTAGTGTTGAAAAACCACTTTTCGCACTTGTGTTAGTGTTGAAAAACCACTTTTCGCACTTGTGTTGGTGCAGGAAACCACTTTTGCACTTGTATTAGTGTGGAAAAAACACTTTTCGCACTTGTGTTAGTGTTGAAAAACCACTTTTCGCACTTGTGTTAGTGTTGAAAAACCACTTTTCGCACTTGTGTGGTGCAGGAAACCACTTTTGCACTTGTATTAGTGTGGAAAAAACACTTTTTGCACTTGTGTTAGTGTTGAAAAACCACTTTTTGCACTTGTGTTAGTGTTGAAAAATCACTTTTCGCACTTGTGTTGGTGCAGGAAACCACTTTTGCACTTGTATTAATGTGGAAAAAACACTTTTCGCACTTGTGTTAGTGTTGAAAAACCACTTTTCGCACTTGTGTTAGTGTTGAAAAACCACTTTTCGCACTTGTGTTAGTGTTGAAAAACCACTTTTCGCACTTGTGTTGGTGCAGGAAACCACTTTTGCACTTGTATTAGTGTGGAAAAAACACTTTTCGCACTTGTGTTAGTGTTGAAAAACCACTTTTCGCACTTGAGTTAGTGTTGAAAAACCACTTTTCGCACTTGTGTTGGTGTAGGAAACCACTTTTGCACTTGTATTAGTGTGGAAAAAACACTTTTCGCACTTGTGTTAGTGTTGAAAAACCACTTTTCGCACTTGTGTTAGTGTTGAAAAACCACTTTTCGCACTTGTGTTAGTGTTGAAAAACCACTTTTCGCACTTGTGTTGGTGCAGGAAACCACTTTTGCACTTGTATTAGTGTGGAAAAAACACTTTTCGCACTTGTGTTAGTGTTGAAAAACCACTTTTCGCACTTGTGTTGGTGCAGGAAACCACTTTTGCACTTGTATTAGTGTGGAAAAAACACTTTTCGCACTTGTGTTAGTGTTGAAAAACCACTTTTCGCACTTGTGTTGGTGCAGGAAACCACTTTTGCACTTGTATTAGTGTGGAAAAAACACTTTTCGCACTTGTGTTAGTGTTGAAAAACCACTTTTCGCACTTGTGTTAGTGTTGAAAAACCACTTTTCGCACTTGTGTGGTGCAGGAAACCACTTTTGCACTTGTATTAGTGTGGAAAAAACACTTTTTGCACTTGTGTTAGTGTTGAAAAACCACTTTTTGCACTTGTGTTAGTGTTGAAAAATCACTTTTCGCACTTGTGTTGGTGCAGGAAACCACTTTTGCACTTGTATTAGTGTGGAAAAAACACTTTTCGCACTTGTGTTAGTGTTGAAAAACCACTTTTCGCACTTGTGTTAGTGTTGAAAAACCACTTTTCGCACTTGTGTTAGTGTTGAAAAACCACTTTTCGCACTTGTGTTGGTGCAGGAAACCACTTTTGCACTTGTATTAGTGTGGAAAAAACACTTTTCGCACTTGTGTTAGTGTTGAAAAACCACTTTTCGCACTTGAGTTAGTGTTGAAAAACCACTTTTCGCACTTGTGTTGGTGTAGGAAACCACTTTTGCACTTGTATTAGTGTGGAAAAAACACTTTTCGCACTTGTGTTAGTGTTGAAAAACCACTTTTCGCACTTGTGTTAGTGTTGAAAAACCACTTTTCGCACTTGTGTTAGTGTTGAAAAACCACTTTTCGCACTTGTGTTGGTGCAGGAAACCACTTTTGCACTTGTATTAGTGTGGAAAAAACACTTTTCGCACTTGTGTTAGTGTTGAAAAACCACTTTTCGCACTTGTGTTGGTGTTGAAAAACCACTTTTTGCACTTGTGTTAGTGTTGAAAAATCACTTTTGGCACATGTGTTGGTGCAGGAAACCACTTTTGCACTTGTATTAGTGTGGAAAAAACACTTTTCGCACTTGTGTTAGTGTTGAAAAACCACTTTTCGCACTTGTGTTAGTGTTGAAAAACCACTTTTCGCACTTGTGTTAGTGTTGAAAAACCACTTTTCGCACTTGTGTTGGTGCAGGAAACCACTTTTGCACTTGTATTAGTGTGGAAAAAACACTTTTCGCACTTGTGTTAGTGTTGAAAAACCACTTTTCGCACTTGTGTTAGTGTTGAAAAACCACTTTTCGCACTTGTGTTAGTGTTGAAAAACCACTTTTCGCACTTGTGTTGGTGCAGGAAACCACTTTTGCACTTGTATTAGTGTGGAAAAAAACACTTTTTGCACTTGTGATAGTGTTGAAAAATCACTTTTCACACTTGTGTTAGTGTTGAAAAACCACTTTTCGCACTTGTGTTGGTGCAGGAAACCACATATGCACTTGTATTAGTGTGGAAAAAACACTTTTTGCACTTGTGATAGTGTTGAAAAACCACTTTTGGCACTTGTGTTAGTGTTGAAAAACCACTTATCGCACTTGTGTTAGTGTTGAAAAACCACTTTTCGCACTTGTGTTGGTGCAGGAAACCACATTTGCACTTGTATTAGTGTGGAAAAAACACTTTTTGCACTTGTGTTAGTGTTGAAAAACCACTTTTTGCACTTGTGTTAGTGTTGAAAAATCACTTTTCGCACTTGTGTTGGTGCAGGAAACCACTTTTGCACTTGTATTAGTGTGGAAAAAACACTTTTCGCACTTGTGTTAGTGTTGAAAAACCACTTTTCGCACTTATGTTAGTGTTGAAAAACCACTTTTCGCACTTGTGTTGGTGCAGGAAACCACTTTTGCACTTGTATTAGTGTGGAAAAAACACTTTTCGCACTTGTGTTAGTGTTGAAAAACCACTTTTCGCAATTGTGTTAGTGTTGAAAAACCACTTTTCGCACTTGAGTTAGTGTTGAAAAACCACTTTTCGCACTTGTGTTGGTGCAGGAAACCACTTTTGCACTTGTATTAGTGTGGAAAAAACACTTTTCGCACTTGTGTTAGTGTTGAAAAACCACTTTTCGCACTTGTGTTAGTGTTGAAAAACCACTTTTCGCACTTGTGTTAGTGTTGAAAAACCACTTTTCGCACTTGTGTTGGTGCAGGAAACCACTTTTGCACTTGTATTAGTGTGGAAAAAACACTTTTCGCACTTGTGTTAGTGTTGAAAAACCACTTTTCGCACTTGTGTTAGTGTTGAAAAACCACTTTTCGCACTTGTGTGGTGCAGGAAACCACTTTTGCACTTGTATTAGTGTGGAAAAAACACTTTTTGCACTTGTGTTAGTGTTGAAAAACCACTTTTTGCACTTGTGTTAGTGTTGAAAAATCACTTTTCGCACTTGTGTTGGTGCAGGAAACCACTTTTGCACTTGTATTAATGTGGAAAAAACACTTTTCGCACTTGTGTTAGTGTTGAAAAACCACTTTTCGCACTTGTGTTAGTGTTGAAAAACCACTTTTCGCACTTGTGTTAGTGTTGAAAAACCACTTTTCGCACTTGTGTTGGTGCAGGAAACCACTTTTGCACTTGTATTAGTGTGGAAAAAACACTTTTCGCACTTGTGTAAGTGTTGAAAAACCACTTTTCGCACTTGTGTTAGTGTTGAAAAACCACTTTTCGCACTTGTGTTGGTGCAGGAAACCACTTTTGCACTTGTATTAGTGTGGAAAAAACACTTTTCGCACTTGTGTTAGTTTTGAAAAACCACTTTTCGCACTTGTGTTAGTGTTGAAAAACCACTTTTCGCACTTGAGTTAGTGTTGAAAAACCACTTTTCGCACTTGTGTTGGTGCAGGAAACCACTTTTGCACTTGTATTAGTGTGGAAAAAACACTTTTCGCACTTGTGTTAGTGTTGAAAAACCACTTTTCGCACTTGTGTTGGTGCAGGAAACCACTTTTGCACTTGTATTAGTGTGGGAAAAACACTTTTCGCACTTGTGTTAGTGTTGAAAAACCACTTTTCGCACTTGTGTTAGTGTTGAAAAACCACTTTTTGCACTTGTGTTAGTGTTGAAAAACCACTTTTCGCACTTGTGTTGGTGCAGGAAACCACTTTTGCACTTGTATTAGTGTGGAAAAAACACTTTTTGCACTTGTGATAGTGTTGAAAAACCACTTTTCACACTTGTGTTAGTGTTGAAAAACCACTTTTCGCACTTGTGTTGGTGCAGGAAACCACTTTTGCAGTTGTATTAGTGTGGAAAAAACACTTTTCGCACTTGTGTTAGTGTTGAAAAACCACTTTTCGCACTTGTGTTAGTGTTGAAAAACCACTTTTTGCACTTGTGTTAGTGTTGAAAAACCACTTTTCGCACTTGTGTTGGTGCAGGAAACCACATTTGCACTTGTATTAGTGTGGAAAAAACACTTTTTGCACTTGTGATAGTGTTGAAAAACCACTTTTGGCACTTGTGTTAGTGTTGAAAAACCACTTATCGCACTTGTGTTAGTGTTGAAAAACCACTTTTCGCACTTGTGTTGGTGCAGGAAACCACATTTGCACTTGTATTAGTGTGGAAAAAACACTTTTTGCACTTGTGTTAGTGTTGAAAAACCACTTTTTGCACTTGTGTTAGTGTTGAAAAACCACTTTTCGCACTTGTGTTAGTGTTGAAAAACCACTTTTCGCACTTGTGTTGGTGCAGGAAACCACGTTTGCACTTGTATTAGTGTGGAAAAAACACTTTTCGCACTTGTGTTAGTGTTGAAAAACCACTTTTCGCACTTGTGTTAGTGTTGAAAAACCACTTTTTGCAATTGTGTTAGTGCAGGAAACCACTTTTGCAGTTGTATTAGTGTGGAAAAAACACTTTTCGCACTTGTGTTAGTGTTGAAAAACCACTTTTCGCTCTTGTGTTAGTGTTGAAAAACCACTTTTCGCACTTGTGTTAGTGTTGAAAAACCACTTTTCGCACTTGTGTTGGTGCAGGAAACCACTTTTGCACTTGTATTAGTGTGGAAAAAACACTTTTCGCACTTGTGTTAGTGTTGAAAAACCACTTTTCGCACTTGTGTTAGTGTTGAAAAACCACTTTTTGCACTTGTGTTAGTGTTGAAAAATCACTTTTGGCACTTGTGTTGGTGCAGGAAACCACTTTTGCACTTGTATTAGTGTGGAAAAAACACTTTTCGCACTTGTGTTAGTGTTGAAAAACCACTTTTCGCACTTGTGTTAGTGTTGAAAAACCACTTTTCGCACTTGTGTTAGTGTTGAAAAACCACTTTTCGCACTTGTGTTGGTGCAGGAAACCACTTTTGCACTTGTATTAGTGTGGAAAAAACACTTTTCGCACTTGTGTTAGTGTTGAAAAACCACTTTTCGCACTTGTGTTAGTGTTGAAAAACCACTTTTCGCACTTGAGTTAGTGTTGAAAAACCACTTTTCGCACTTGTGTTGGTGCAGGAAACCACTTTTGCACTTGTATTAGTGTGGAAAAAACACTTTTCGCACTTGTGTTAGTGTTGAAAAACCACTTTTCGCACTTGTGTTAGTGTTGAAAAACCACTTTTCGCACTTGTGTTAGTGTTGAAAAACCACTTTTCGCACTTGTGTTGGTGCAGGAAACCACTTTTGCACTTGTATTAGTGTGGAAAAAACACTTTTCGCACTTGTGTTAGTGTTGAAAAACCACTTTTCGCACTTGTGTTAGTGTTGAAAAACCACTTTTCGCACTTGTGTTGGTGCAGGAAACCACTTTTGCACTTGTATTAGTGTGGAAAAAACACTTTTCGCACTTGTGTTAGTGTTGAAAAACCACTTTTCGCACTTGTGTTGGTGCAGGAAACCACTTTTGCACTTGTATTAGTGTGGAAAAAACACTTTTCGCACTTGTGTTAGTGTTGAAAAACCACTTTTCGCACTTGTGTTAGTGTTGAAAAAACACTTTTCGCACTTGTGTTAGTGTTGAAAAACCACTTTTCGCACTTGTGTTGGTGCAGGAAACCACTTTTGCACTTGTATTAGTGTGGAAAAAACACTTTTTGCACTTGTGATAGTGTTGAAAAACCACTTTTCGCACTTGTGTTAGTGTTGAAAAACCACTTTTCGCACTTGTGTTAGTGTTGAAAAACCACTTTTCGCACTTGTGTTAGTGTTGAAAAACCACTTTTCGCACTTGTGTTAGTGTTGAAAAACCACTTTTCGCACTTGTGTTGGTGCAGGAAACCACTTTTGCACTTGTATTAGTGTGGAAAAAACACTTTTTGCACTTGTGATAGTGTTGAAAAACCACTTTTCACACTTGTGTTAGTGTTGAAAAACCACTTTTCGCACTTGTGTTAGTGTTGAAAAACCACTTTTCGCACTTGTGTTGGTGCAGGAAACCACTTTTTCACTTGTATTAGTGTGGAAAAAACACTTTTCGCACTTGTGTTGGTGTTGAAAAACCACTTTTCGCACTTGTGTTAGTGTTGAAAAACCACTTTTCGCACTTGTGTTAGTGTTGAAAAACCACTTTTCGCACTTGTGTTAGTGTTGAAAAACCACTTTTCGCACTTGTGTTGGTGCAGGAAACCACTTTTGCACTTGTATTAGTGTGGAAAAAACACTTTTCGCACTTGTGTTAGTGTTGAAAAACCACTTTTCGCACTTGTGTTAGTGTTGAAAAATCACTTTTCGCACTTGTGTTGGTGCAGGAAACCACTTTTGCACTTGTATTAGTGTAGAAAAACACTTTTCGCACTTGTGTTAGTGTTGAAAAATCACTTTTCGCACTTGTGTTAGTGTTGAAAAACCTCTTTCCGCACTTGTGTTGATGCAGGAAACCACTTTTGCACTTGTATTAGTGTGGAAAAAACACTTTTCGCACATGTGTTAGTGTTGAAAAACCACTTTTCGCAGTTGTGTTAGTGGTGAAAAACCACTTTTCGCACTTGTGTTAGTGTTGAAAAACCACTTTTCGCACTTGTGTTGGTGCAGGAAACCACTTTTGCACTTGTATTAGTGTGGAAAAAACACTTTTCGCACTTGTGTTAGTGTTGAAAAACCACTTTTCGCACTTGTGTTAGTGTTGAAAAACCACTTTTCGCACTTGTGTTAGTGTTGAAAAACCACTTTTCGCACTTGTGTTGGTGCAGGAAACCACATTTGCACTTGTATTAGTGTGGAAAAAACACTTTTTGCACTTGTGATAGTGTTGAAAAACCACTTTTGGCACTTGTGTTAGTGTTGAAAAACCACTTTTCGCACTTGTGTTAGTGTTGAAAAACCACTTTTCGCACTTGTGTTAGTGTTGAAAAACCACTTTTCGCACTTGTGTTGGTGCAGGAAACCACTTTTGCACTTGTATTAGTGTGGAAAAAACACTTTTTCGCACTTCTGTTAGTGTTGAAAAACCACTTTTCGCACTTGTGTTAGTGTTGAAAAACCACTTTTCGCACTTGAGTTAGTGTTGAAAAACCACTTTTCGCACTTGTGTTGGTGCAGGAAACCACTTTTGCACTTGTATTAGTGTGGAAAAAACACTTTTCGCACTTGTGTTAGTGTTGAAAAACCACTTTTCGCACTTGTGTTAGTGTTGAAAAACCACTTTTCGCACTTGTGTTAGTGTTGAAAAACCACTTTTCGCACTTGTGTTGGTGCAGGAAACCACTTTTGCACTTGTATTAGTGTGGAAAAAACACTTTTCGCACTTGTGTTAGTGTTGAAAAACCACTTTTCGCACTTGTGTTAGTGTTGAAAAACCACTTTTCGCACTTGTGTTGGTGCAGGAAACCACTTTTGCACTTGTATTAGTGTGGAAAAAACACTTTTCGCACTTGTGTTAGTGTTGAAAAACCACTTTTCGCACTTGTGTTGGTGCAGGAAACCACTTTTGCACTTGTATTAGTGTGGAAAAAACACTTTTCGCACTTGTGTTAGTGTTGAAAAACCACTTTTCGCACTTGTGTTAGTGTTGAAAAAACACTTTTCGCACTTGTGTTAGTGTTGAAAAACCACTTTTCGCACTTGTGTTGGTGCAGGAAACCACTTTTGCACTTGTATTAGTGTGGAAAAAACACTTTTTGCACTTGTGATAGTGTTGAAAAACCACTTTTCGCACTTGTGTTAGTGTTGAAAAAACCACTTTTCGCACTTGTGTTAGTGTTGAAAAACCACTTTTCGCACTTGTGTTAGTGTTGAAAAACCACTTTTCGCACTTGTGTTAGTGTTGAAAAACCACTTTTCGCACTTGTGTTGGTGCAGGAAACCACTTTTGCACTTGTATTAGTGTGGAAAAAACACTTTTTGCACTTGTGTTAGTGTTGAAAAACCACTTTTCGCACTTGTGTTAGTGTTGAAAAACCACTTTTCGCACTTGTGTTAGTGTTGAAAAACCACTTTTCGCACTTGTGTTGGTGCAGGAAACCACTTTTGCACTTGTATTAGTGTGGAAAAAACACTTTTCGCACTTGTGTTAGTGTTGAAAAACCACTTTTCGCACTTGAGTTAGTGTTGAAAAACCACTTTTCGCACTTGTGTTGGTGTAGGAAACCACTTTTGCACTTGTATTAGTGTGGAAAAAACACTTTTCGCACTTGTGTTGGTGCAGGAAACCACTTTTGCACTTGTATTAGTGTGGAAAAAACACTTTTCGCACTTGTGTTAGTGTTGAAAAACCACTTTTCGCACTTGTGTTAGTGTTGAAAAACCACTTTTCGCACTTGAGTTAGTGTTGAAAAACCACTTTTCGCACTTGTGTTGGTGCAGGAAACCACTTTTGCACTTGTATTAGTGTGGAAAAAACACTTTTCGCACTTGTGTTAGTGTTGAAAAACCACTTTTCGCACTTGTGTTAGTGTTGAAAAACCACTTTTCGCACTTGTGTTAGTGTTGAAAAACCACTTTTCGCACTTGTGTTGGTGCAGGAAACCACTTTTGCACTTGTATTAGTGTGGAAAAAACACTTTTCGCACTTGTGTTAGTGTTGAAAAACCACTTTTCGCACTTGTGTTAGTGTTGAAAAACCACTTTTCGCACTTGAGTTAGTGTTGAAAAACCACTTTTCGCACTTGTGTTGGTGCAGGAAACCACTTTTGCACTTGTATTAGTGTGGAAAAAACACTTTTCGCACTTGTGTTAGTGTTGAAAAACCACTTTTCACACTTGTGTTGGTGCAGGAAACCACTTTTGCACTTGTATTAGTGTGGAAAAAACACTTTTCGCACTTGTGTTAGTGTTGAAAAACCACTTTTTGCACTTGTGTTAGTGTTGAAAAACCACTTTTCGCACTTGTGTTAGTGTTGAAAAACCACTTTTCGCACTTGTGTTGGTGCAGGAAACCACTTTTGCACTTGTATTAGTGTGGAAAAAACACTTTTTGCACTTGTGATAGTGTTGAAAAACCACTTTTCACACTTGTGTTAGTGTTGAAAAACCACTTTTCGCACTTGTGTTGGTGCAGGAAACCACTTTTGCACTTGTATTAGCGTGGAAAAAACACTTTTCGCACTTGTGTTAGTGTTGAAAAACCACTTTTCGCACTTGTGTTAGTGTTGAAAAACCACTTTTTGCACTTGTGTTAGTGTTGAAAAATCACTTTTGGCACTTGGGTTGGTGCAGGAAACCACTTTTGCACTTGTATTAGTGTGGAAAAAACACTTTTCGCACTTGTGTTAGTGTTGAAAAACCACTTTTCGCACTTGTGTTAGTGTTGAAAAACCACTTTTCGCACTTGTGTTAGTGTTGAAAAACCACTTTTCGCACTTGTGTTGGTGCAGGAAACCACTTTTGCACTTGTATTAGTGTGGAAAAAACACTTTTCGCACTTGTGTTAGTGTTGAAAAACCACTTTTCGCACTTGTGTTAGTGTTGAAAAACCACTTTTCGCACTTGAGTTAGTGTTGAAAAACCACTTTTCGCACTTGTGTTGGTGCAGGAAACCACTTTTGCACTTGTATTAGTGTGGAAAAAACACTTTTCGCACTTGTGTTAGTGTTGAAAAACCACTTTTCGCACTTGTGTTAGTGTTGAAAAACCACTTTTCGCACTTGTGTTAGTGTTGAAAAACCACTTTTCGCACTTGTGTTGGTGCAGGAAACCACTTTTGCACTTGTATTAGTGTGGAAAAAACACTTTTCGCACTTGTGTTAGTGTTGAAAAACCACTTTTCGCACTTGTGTTAGTGTTGAAAAACCACTTTTCGCACTTGTGTTGGTGCAGGAAACCACTTTTGCACTTGTATTAGTGTGGAAAAAACACTTTTCGCACTTGTGTTAGTGTTGAAAAACCACTTTTCGCACTTGTGTTGGTGCAGGAAACCACTTTTGCACTTGTATTAGTGTGGAAAAAACACTTTTCGCACTTGTGTTAGTGTTGAAAAACCACTTTTCGCACTTGTATTAGTGTGGAAAAAACACTTTTCGCACTTGTGTTAGTGTTGAAAAACCACTTTTCGCACTTGTGTTAGTGTTGAAAAACCACTTTTTGCACTTGTGTTGGTGCAGGAAACCACTTTTGCAGTTGTATTAGTGTTGAAAAACCACTTTTCGCACTTGTGTTGGTGTAGGAAACCACTTTTGCACTTGTATTAGTGTGGAAAAAACACTTTTCGCACTTGTGTTAGTGTTGAAAAACCACTTTTCGCACTTGTGTTAGTGTTGAAAAACCACTTTTCGCACTTGTGTTAGTGTTGAAAAACCACTTTTCGCACTTGTGTTGGTGCAGGAAACCACTTTTGCACTTGTATTAGTGTGGAAAAAACACTTCGCACTTGTGTTAGTGTTGAAAAACCACTTTTCGCACTTGTGTTGGTGCAGGAAACCACTTTTGCACTTGTATTAGTGTGGAAAAAACACTTTTCGCACTTGTGTTAGTGTTGAAAAACCACTTTTCGCACTTGTGTTAGTGTTGAAAAACCACTTTTCGCACTTGTGTTAGTGTTGAAAAACCACTTTTCGCACTTGTGTTGGTGCAGGAAACCACTTTTGCACTTGTATTAGTGTGGAAAAAACACTTTTCGCACTTGTGTTAGTGTTGAAAAACCACTTTTCGCACTTGTGTTAGTGTTGAAAAACCACTTTTCGCACTTGTGTTAGTGTTGAAAAACCACTTTTCGCACTTGTGTTGGTGCAGGAAACCACTTTTGCACTTGTATTAGTGTGGAAAAAACACTTTTCGCACTTGTGTTAGTGTTGAAAAACCACTTTTCGCACTTGAGTTAGTGTTGAAAAACCACTTTTCGCACTTGTGTTGGTGTAGGAAACCACTTTTGCACTTGTATTAGTGTGGAAAAAACACTTTTCGCACTTGTGTTAGTGTTGAAAAACCACTTTTCGCACTTGTGTTAGTGTTGAAAAACCACTTTTCGCACTTGAGTTAGTGTTGAAAAACCACTTTTCGCACTTGTGTTGGTGCAGGAAACCACTTTTGCACTTGTATTAGTGTGGAAAAAACACTTTTCGCACTTGTGTTAGTGTTGAAAAACCACTTTTCGCACTTGTGTTAGTGTTGAAAAACCACTTTTCGCACTTGTGTTAGTGTTGAAAAACCACTTTTCGCACTTGTGTTGGTGCAGGAAACCACTTTTGCACTTGTATTAGTGTGGAAAAAACACTTTTCGCACTTGTGTTAGTGTTGAAAAACCACTTTTCGCACTTGTGTTAGTGTTGAAAAACCACTTTTCGCACTTGAGTTAGTGTTGAAAAACCACTTTTCGCACTTGTGTTGGTGCAGGAAACCACTTTTGCACTTGTATTAGTGTGGAAAAAACACTTTTCGCACTTGTGTTAGTATATTGAAAAACCACTTTTCGCACTTGTGTTGGTGCAGGAAACCACTTTTGCACTTGTATTAGTGTGGAAAAAACACTTTTCGCACTTGTGTTAGTGTTGAAAAACCACTTTTCGCACTTGTGTTAGTGTTGAAAAACCACTTTTCGCACTTGAGTTAGTGTTGAAAAACCACTTTTCGCACTTGTGTTGGTGCAGGAAACCACTTTTGCACTTGTATTAGTGTGGAAAAAACACTTTTCGCACTTGTGTTAGTGTTGAAAAACCACTTTTCGCACTTGTGTTAGTGTTGAAAAACCACTTTTCGCACTTGTGTTAGTGTTGAAAAACCACTTTTCGCACTTGTGTTGGTGCAGGAAACCACTTTTGCACTTGTATTAGTGTGGAAAAAACACTTTTCGCACTTGTGTTAGTGTTGAAAAACCACTTTTCGCACTTGTGTTAGTGTTGAAAAACCACTTTTCGCACTTGAGTTAGTGTTGAAAAACCACTTTTCGCACTTGTGTTGGTGCAGGAAACCACTTTTGCACTTGTATTAGTGTGGAAAAAACACTTTTCGCACTTGTGTTAGTGTTGAAAAACCACTTTTCACACTTGTGTTGGTGCAGGAAACCACTTTTGCACTTGTATTAGTGTGGAAAAAACACTTTTCGCACTTGTGTTAGTGTTGAAAAACCACTTTTTGCACTTGTGTTAGTGTTGAAAAACCACTTTTCGCACTTGTGTTAGTGTTGAAAAACCACTTTTCGCACTTGTGTTGGTGCAGGAAACCACTTTTGCACTTGTATTAGTGTGGAAAAAACACTTTTTGCACTTGTGATAGTGTTGAAAAACCACTTTTCACACTTGTGTTAGTGTTGAAAAACCACTTTTCGCACTTGTGTTGGTGCAGGAAACCACTTTTGCACTTGTATTAGCGTGGAAAAAACACTTTTCGCACTTGTGTTAGTGTTGAAAAACCACTTTTCGCACTTGTGTTAGTGTTGAAAAACCACTTTTTGCACTTGTGTTAGTGTTGAAAAATCACTTTTGGCACTTGGGTTGGTGCAGGAAACCACTTTTGCACTTGTATTAGTGTGGAAAAAACACTTTTCGCACTTGTGTTAGTGTTGAAAAACCACTTTTCGCACTTGTGTTAGTGTTGAAAAACCACTTTTCGCACTTGTGTTAGTGTTGAAAAACCACTTTTCGCACTTGTGTTGGTGCAGGAAACCACTTTTGCACTTGTATTAGTGTGGAAAAAACACTTTTCGCACTTGTGTTAGTGTTGAAAAACCACTTTTCGCACTTGTGTTAGTGTTGAAAAACCACTTTTCGCACTTGAGTTAGTGTTGAAAAACCACTTTTCGCACTTGTGTTGGTGCAGGAAACCACTTTTGCACTTGTATTAGTGTGGAAAAAACACTTTTCGCACTTGTGTTAGTGTTGAAAAACCACTTTTCGCACTTGTGTTAGTGTTGAAAAACCACTTTTCGCACTTGTGTTAGTGTTGAAAAACCACTTTTCGCACTTGTGTTGGTGCAGGAAACCACTTTTGCACTTGTATTAGTGTGGAAAAAACACTTTTCGCACTTGTGTTAGTGTTGAAAAACCACTTTTCGCACTTGTGTTAGTGTTGAAAAACCACTTTTCGCACTTGTGTTGGTGCAGGAAACCACTTTTGCACTTGTATTAGTGTGGAAAAAACACTTTTCGCACTTGTGTTAGTGTTGAAAAACCACTTTTCGCACTTGTGTTGGTGCAGGAAACCACTTTTGCACTTGTATTAGTGTGGAAAAAACACTTTTCGCACTTGTGTTAGTGTTGAAAAACCACTTTTCGCACTTGTGTTAGTGTTGAAAAAACACTTTTCGCACTTGTGTTAGTGTTGAAAAACCACTTTTCGCACTTGTGTTAGTGTTGAAAAACCACTTTTTGCACTTGTGTTGGTGCAGGAAACCACTTTTGCAGTTGTATTAGTGTTGAAAAACCACTTTTCGCACTTGTGTTGGTGTAGGAAACCACTTTTGCACTTGTATTAGTGTGGAAAAAACACTTTTCGCACTTGTGTTAGTGTTGAAAAACCACTTTTCGCACTTGTGTTAGTGTTGAAAAACCACTTTTCGCACTTGTGTTAGTGTTGAAAAACCACTTTTCGCACTTGTGTTGGTGCAGGAAACCACTTTTGCACTTGTATTAGTGTGGAAAAAACACTTTTCGCACTTGTGTTAGTGTTGAAAAACCACTTTTCGCACTTGTGTTGGTGCAGGAAACCACTTTTGCACTTGTATTAGTGTGGAAAAAACACTTTTCGCACTTGTGTTAGTGTTGAAAAACCACTTTTCGCACTTGTGTTAGTGTTGAAAAACCACTTTTCGCACTTGTGTTAGTGTTGAAAAACCACTTTTCGCACTTGTGTTGGTGCAGGAAACCACTTTTGCACTTGTATTAGTGTGGAAAAAACACTTTTCGCACTTGTGTTAGTGTTGAAAAACCACTTTTCGCACTTGTGTTAGTGTTGAAAAACCACTTTTCGCACTTGTGTTAGTGTTGAAAAACCACTTTTCGCACTTGTGTTGGTGCAGGAAACCACTTTTGCACTTGTATTAGTGTGGAAAAAACACTTTTCGCACTTGTGTTAGTGTTGAAAAACCACTTTTCGCACTTGAGTTAGTGTTGAAAAACCACTTTTCGCACTTGTGTTGGTGTAGGAAACCACTTTTGCACTTGTATTAGTGTGGAAAAAACACTTTTCGCACTTGTGTTAGTGTTGAAAAACCACTTTTCGCACTTGTGTTAGTGTTGAAAAACCACTTTTCGCACTTGAGTTAGTGTTGAAAAACCACTTTTCGCACTTGTGTTGGTGCAGGAAACCACTTTTGCACTTGTATTAGTGTGGAAAAAACACTTTTCGCACTTGTGTTAGTGTTGAAAAACCACTTTTCGCACTTGTGTTAGTGTTGAAAAACCACTTTTCGCACTTGTGTTAGTGTTGAAAAACCACTTTTCGCACTTGTGTTGGTGCAGGAAACCACTTTTGCACTTGTATTAGTGTGGAAAAAACACTTTTCGCACTTGTGTTAGTGTTGAAAAACCACTTTTCGCACTTGTGTTAGTGTTGAAAAACCACTTTTCGCACTTGAGTTAGTGTTGAAAAACCACTTTTCGCACTTGTGTTGGTGCAGGAAACCACTTTTGCACTTGTATTAGTGTGGAAAAAACACTTTTCGCACTTGTGTTAGTATTGAAAAACCACTTTTCGCACTTGTGTTGGTGCAGGAAACCACTTTTGCACTTGTATTAGTGTGGAAAAAACACTTTTCGCACTTGTGTTAGTGTTGAAAAACCACTTTTCGCACTTGTGTTAGTGTTGAAAAACCACTTTTCGCACTTGTGTTAGTGTTGAAAAACCACTTTTCGCACTTGTGTTGGTGCAGGAAACCACTTTTGCACTTGTATTAGTGTGGAAAAAACACTTTTTGCACTTGTGATAGTGTTGAAAAACCACTTTTCACACTTGTGTTAGTGTTGAAAAACCACTTTTCGCACTTGTGTTGGTGCAGGAAACCACTTTTGCAGTTGTATTAGTGTGGAAAAAACACTTTTCGCACTTGTGTTAGTGTTGAAAAACCACTTTTCGCACTTGTGTTAGTGTTGAAAAACCACTTTTTGCACTTGTGTTAGTGTTGAAAAACCACTTTTCGCACTTGTGTTGGTGCAGGAAACCACATTTGCACTTGTATTAGTGTGGAAAAAACACTTTTTGCACTTGTGATAGTGTTGAAAAACCACTTTTGGCACTTGTGTTAGTGTTGAAAAACCACTTATCGCACTTGTGTTAGTGTTGAAAAACCACTTTTCGCACTTGTGTTGGTGCAGGAAACCACATTTGCACTTGTATTAGTGTGGAAAAAACACTTTTTGCACTTGTGTTAGTGTTGAAAAACCACTTTTTGCACTTGTGTTAGTGTTGAAAAACCACTTTTCGCACTTGTGTTAGTGTTGAAAAACCACTTTTCGCACTTGTGTTGGTGCAGGAAACCACTTTTGCACTTGTATTAGTGTGGAAAAAACACTTTTCGCACTTGTGTTAGTGTTGAAAAACCACTTTTCGCACTTGTGTTAGTGTTGAAAAACCACTTTTTGCACTTGTGTTGGTGCAGGAAACCACTTTTGCAGTTGTATTAGTGTTGAAAAACCACTTTTCGCACTTGTGTTGGTGTAGGAAACCACTTTTGCACTTGTATTAGTGTGGAAAAAACACTTTTCGCACTTGTGTTAGTGTTGAAAAACCACTTTTCGCACTTGTGTTAGTGTTGAAAAACCACTTTTCGCACTTGTGTTAGTGTTGAAAAACCACTTTTCGCACTTGTGTTGGTGCAGGAAACCACTTTTGCACTTGTATTAGTGTGGAAAAAACACTTTTTGCACTTGTGATAGTGTTGAAAAACCACTTTTCACACTTGTGTTAGTGTTGAAAAACCACTTTTCGCACTTGTGTTAGTGTTGAAAAACCACTTTTTGCACTTGTGTTGGTGCAGGAAACCACTTTTTCACTTGTATTAGTGTGGAAAAAACACTTTTCGCACTTGTGTTGGTGTTGAAAAACCACTTTTCGCACTTGTGTTAGTGTTGAAAAACCACTTTTCGCACTTGTGTTAGTGTTGAAAAACCACTTTTCGCACTTGTGTGGTGCAGGAAACCACTTTTGCACTTGTATTAGTGTGGAAAAAACACTTTTCGCACTTGTGTTAGTGTTGAAAAACCACTTTTCGCACTTGTGTTAGTGTTGAAAAACCACTTTTCGCACTTGTGTTAGTGTTGAAAAACCACTTTTCGCACTTGTGTTGGTGCAGGAAACCACTTTTGCACTTGTATTAGTGTGGAAAAAACACTTTTCGCACTTGTGTTAGTGTTGAAAAACCACTTTTCGCACTTGAGTTAGTGTTGAAAAACCACTTTTCGCACTTGTGTTGGTGTAGGAAACCACTTTTGCACTTGTATTAGTGTGGAAAAAACACTTTTCGCACTTGTGTTAGTGTTGAAAAACCACTTTTCGCACTTGTGTTAGTGTTGAAAAACCACTTTTCGCACTTGAGTTAGTGTTGAAAAACCACTTTTCGCACTTGTGTTGGTGCAGGAAACCACTTTTGCACTTGTATTAGTGTGGAAAAAACACTTTTCGCACTTGTGTTAGTGTTGAAAAACCACTTTTCGCACTTGTGTTAGTGTTGAAAAACCACTTTTCGCACTTGTGTTAGTGTTGAAAAACCACTTTTCGCACTTGTGTTGGTGCAGGAAACCACTTTTGCACTTGTATTAGTGTGGAAAAAACACTTTTCGCACTTGTGTTAGTGTTGAAAAACCACTTTTCGCACTTGTGTTAGTGTTGAAAAACCACTTTTCGCACTTGAGTTAGTGTTGAAAAACCACTTTTCGCACTTGTGTTGGTGCAGGAAACCACTTTTGCACTTGTATTAGTGTGGAAAAAACACTTTTCGCACTTGTGTTAGTATTGAAAAACCACTTTTCGCACTTGTGTTGGTGCAGGAAACCACTTTTGCACTTGTATTAGTGTGGAAAAAACACTTTTCGCACTTGTGTTAGTGTTGAAAAACCACTTTTCGCACTTGTGTTAGTGTTGAAAAACCACTTTTCGCACTTGTGTTAGTGTTGAAAAACCACTTTTCGCACTTGTGTTGGTGCAGGAAACCACTTTTGCACTTGTATTAGTGTGGAAAAAACACTTTTTGCACTTGTGATAGTGTTGAAAAACCACTTTTCACACTTGTGTTAGTGTTGAAAAACCACTTTTCGCACTTGTGTTGGTGCAGGAAACCACTTTTGCAGTTGTATTAGTGTGGAAAAAACACTTTTCGCACTTGTGTTAGTGTTGAAAAACCACTTTTCGCACTTGTGTTAGTGTTGAAAAACCACTTTTTGCACTTGTGTTAGTGTTGAAAAACCACTTTTCGCACTTGTGTTGGTGCAGGAAACCACATTTGCACTTGTATTAGTGTGGAAAAAACACTTTTTGCACTTGTGATAGTGTTGAAAAACCACTTTTGGCACTTGTGTTAGTGTTGAAAAACCACTTATCGCACTTGTGTTAGTGTTGAAAAACCACTTTTCGCACTTGTGTTGGTGCAGGAAACCACATTTGCACTTGTATTAGTGTGGAAAAAACACTTTTTGCACTTGTGTTAGTGTTGAAAAACCACTTTTTGCACTTGTGTTAGTGTTGAAAAACCACTTTTCGCACTTGTGTTAGTGTTGAAAAACCACTTTTCGCACTTGTGTTGGTGCAGGAAACCACTTTTGCACTTGTATTAGTGTGGAAAAAACACTTTTCGCACTTGTGTTAGTGTTGAAAAACCACTTTTCGCACTTGTGTTAGTGTTGAAAAACCACTTTTCGCACTTGTGTTAGTGTTGAAAAACCACTTTTCGCACTTGTGTTGGTGCAGGAAACCACTTTTGCACTTGTATTAGTGTGGAAAAAACACTTTTCGCACTTGTGTTAGTGTTGAAAAACCACTTTTCGCACTTGTGTTGGTGCAGGAAACCACTTTTGCACTTGTATTAGTGTGGAAAAAACACTTTTCGCACTTGTGTTAGTGTTGAAAAACCACTTTTCGCACTTGTGTTAGTGTTGAAAAACCACTTTTCGCACTTGTGTTAGTGTTGAAAAACCACTTTTCGCACTTGTGTTGGTGCAGGAAACCACTTTTGCACTTGTATTAGTGTGGAAAAAACACTTTTTGCACTTGTGATAGTGTTGAAAAACCACTTTTCACACTTGTGTTAGTGTTGAAAAACCACTTTTCGCACTTGTGTTAGTGTTGAAAAACCACTTTTTGCACTTGTGTTGGTGCAGGAAACCACTTTTTCACTTGTATTAGTGTGGAAAAAACACTTTTCGCACTTGTGTTGGTGTTGAAAAACCACTTTTCGCACTTGTGTTAGTGTTGAAAAACCACTTTTCGCACTTGTGTTAGTGTTGAAAAACCACTTTTCGCACTTGTGTGGTGCAGGAAACCACTTTTGCACTTGTATTAGTGTGGAAAAAACACTTTTCGCACTTGTGTTAGTGTTGAAAAACCACTTTTCGCACTTGTGTTAGTGTTGAAAAACCACTTTTCGCACTTGTGTTAGTGTTGAAAAACCACTTTTCGCACTTGTGTTGGTGCAGGAAACCACTTTTGCAGTTGTATTAGTGTGGAAAAAACACTTTTCGCACTTGTGTTAGTGTTGAAAAACCACTTTTCGCACTTGTGTTAGTGTTGAAAAACCACTTTTTGCACTTGTGTTAGTGTTGAAAAACCACTTTTCGCACTTGTGTTGGTGCAGGAAACCACATTTGCACTTGTATTAGTGTGGAAAAAACACTTTTTGCACTTGTGATAGTGTTGAAAAACCACTTTTGGCACTTGTGTTAGTGTTGAAAAACCACTTATCGCACTTGTGTTAGTGTTGAAAAACCACTTTTCGCACTTGTGTTGGTGCAGGAAACCACATTTGCACTTGTATTAGTGTGGAAAAAACACTTTTTGCACTTGTGTTAGTGTTGAAAAACCACTTTTTGCACTTGTGTTAGTGTTGAAAAACCACTTTTCGCACTTGTGTTAGTGTTGAAAAACCACTTTTCGCACTTGTGTTGGTGCAGGAAACCACTTTTGCACTTGTATTAGTGTGGAAAAAACACTTTTCGCACTTGTGTTAGTGTTGAAAAACCACTTTTCGCACTTGTGTTAGTGTTGAAAAACCACTTTTTGCACTTGTGTTGGTGCAGGAAACCACTTTTGCAGTTGTATTAGTGTTGAAAAACCACTTTTCGCACTTGTGTTGGTGTAGGAAACCACTTTTGCACTTGTATTAGTGTGGAAAAAACACTTTTCGCACTTGTGTTAGTGTTGAAAAACCACTTTTCGCACTTGTGTTAGTGTTGAAAAACCACTTTTCGCACTTGTGTTAGTGTTGAAAAACCACTTTTCGCACTTGTGTTGGTGCAGGAAACCACTTTTGCACTTGTATTAGTGTGGAAAAAACACTTTTTGCACTTGTGATAGTGTTGAAAAACCACTTTTCACACTTGTGTTAGTGTTGAAAAACCACTTTTCGCACTTGTGTTAGTGTTGAAAAACCACTTTTTGCACTTGTGTTGGTGCAGGAAACCACTTTTTCACTTGTATTAGTGTGGAAAAAACACTTTTCGCACTTGTGTTGGTGTTGAAAAACCACTTTTCGCACTTGTGTTAGTGTTGAAAAACCACTTTTCGCACTTGTGTTAGTGTTGAAAAACCACTTTTCGCACTTGTGTGGTGCAGGAAACCACTTTTGCACTTGTATTAGTGTGGAAAAAACACTTTTCGCACTTGTGTTAGTGTTGAAAAACCACTTTTCGCACTTGTGTTAGTGTTGAAAAACCACTTTTCGCACTTGTGTTAGTGTTGAAAAACCACTTTTCGCACTTGTGTTGGTGCAGGAAACCACTTTTGCACTTGTATTAGTGTGGAAAAAACACTTTTCGCACTTGTGTTAGTGTTGAAAAACCACTTTTCGCACTTGAGTTAGTGTTGAAAAACCACTTTTCGCACTTGTGTTAGTGTTGAAAAACCACTTTTCGCACTTGTGTTGGTGCAGGAAACCACTTTTGCACTTGTATTAGTGTGGAAAAAACACTTTTTGCACTTGTGATAGTGTTGAAAAACCACTTTTCACACTTGTGTTAGTGTTGAAAAACCACTTTTCGCACTTGTGTTGGTGCAGGAAACCACTTTTGCAGTTGTATTAGTGTGGAAAAAACACTTTTCGCACTTGTGTTAGTGTTGAAAAACCACTTTTCGCACTTGTGTTAGTGTTGAAAAACCACTTTTTGCACTTGTGTTAGTGTTGAAAAACCACTTTTCGCACTTGTGTTGGTGCAGGAAACCACATTTGCACTTGTATTAGTGTGGAAAAAACACTTTTTGCACTTGTGATAGTGTTGAAAAACCACTTTTGGCACTTGTGTTAGTGTTGAAAAACCACTTATCGCACTTGTGTTAGTGTTGAAAAACCACTTTTCGCACTTGTGTTGGTGCAGGAAACCACATTTGCACTTGTATTAGTGTGGAAAAAACACTTTTTGCACTTGTGTTAGTGTTGAAAAACCACTTTTTGCACTTGTGTTAGTGTTGAAAAACCACTTTTCGCACTTGTGTTAGTGTTGAAAAACCACTTTTCGCACTTGTGTTGGTGCAGGAAACCACTTTTGCACTTGTATTAGTGTGGAAAAAACACTTTTCGCACTTGTGTTAGTGTTGAAAAACCACTTTTCGCACTTGTGTTAGTGTTGAAAAACCACTTTTTGCACTTGTGTTGGTGCAGGAAACCACTTTTGCAGTTGTATTAGTGTTGAAAAACCACTTTTCGCACTTGTGTTGGTGTAGGAAACCACTTTTGCACTTGTATTAGTGTGGAAAAAACACTTTTCGCACTTGTGTTAGTGTTGAAAAACCACTTTTCGCACTTGTGTTAGTGTTGAAAAACCACTTTTCGCACTTGTGTTAGTGTTGAAAAACCACTTTTCGCACTTGTGTTGGTGCAGGAAACCACTTTTGCACTTGTATTAGTGTGGAAAAAACACTTTTTGCACTTGTGATAGTGTTGAAAAACCACTTTTCACACTTGTGTTAGTGTTGAAAAACCACTTTTCGCACTTGTGTTAGTGTTGAAAAACCACTTTTTGCACTTGTGTTGGTGCAGGAAACCACTTTTTCACTTGTATTAGTGTGGAAAAAACACTTTTCGCACTTGTGTTGGTGTTGAAAAACCACTTTTCGCACTTGTGTTAGTGTTGAAAAACCACTTTTCGCACTTGTGTTAGTGTTGAAAAACCACTTTTCGCACTTGTGTGGTGCAGGAAACCACTTTTGCACTTGTATTAGTGTGGAAAAAACACTTTTCGCACTTGTGTTAGTGTTGAAAAACCACTTTTCGCACTTGTGTTAGTGTTGAAAAACCACTTTTCGCACTTGTGTTAGTGTTGAAAAACCACTTTTCGCACTTGTGTTGGTGCAGGAAACCACTTTTGCACTTGTATTAGTGTGGAAAAAACACTTTTCGCACTTGTGTTAGTGTTGAAAAACCACTTTTCGCACTTGAGTTAGTGTTGAAAAACCACTTTTCGCACTTGTGTTGGTGTAGGAAACCACTTTTGCACTTGTATTAGTGTGGAAAAAACACTTTTCGCACTTGTGTTAGTGTTGAAAAACCACTTTTCGCACTTGTGTTAGTGTTGAAAAACCACTTTTCGCACTTGAGTTAGTGTTGAAAAACCACTTTTCGCACTTGTGTTGGTGCAGGAAACCACTTTTGCACTTGTATTAGTGTG
>NW_027619009.1:0-55291 GCF_964187855.1 Myxine glutinosa
CACCAACACAAGTGCGAAAAGTGGTTTTTCAACACTAACACAAGTGCGAAAAGTGGTTTTTCAACACTAACTCAAGTGCAAAAAGTGGTTTTTCCACACTAATAAAAGTGCAAAAGTGGTTTCCTGCACCAACACAAGTGCGAAAAGTGGTTTTTCAACACTAACAAAAGTGCGAAAAGTGGTTTTTCAACACTATCACAAGTGCAAAAAGTTGTTTTTCCACACTAATACAAGTGTAAAAGTGGTTTCCTGCACCAACACAAGTGCGAAAAGTGGTTTTTCAACAATAATACAAGTGCAAAAAGTGGTTTTTCAACACTATCACAAGTGCAAAAAGTGTTTTTTCCACACTAATACAAGTGCAAAAGTGGTTTCCTGCACCAATACAAGTGCGAAAAGTGGTTTTTCAACTCTATCACAAGTGCAAAAAGTGTTTTTTCCACACTAATACAAGTGCAAAAGTGGTTTCCTGCACCAACACAAGTTCGAAAAGTGGTTTTTCAACACTAACACAAGTGCGAAAAGTGGTTTTTCAACACTAACTCAAGTGCAAAAAGTGGTTTTTCCACACTAATACAAGTGCAAAAGTGGTTTCCTGCACCAACACAAGTGCGAAAAGTGGTTTTTCAACACTAACACAAGTGCGAAAAGTGGTTTTTCAACACTAACTCAAGTGCAAAAAGTGGTTTTCCCACACTAATACAAGTGCAAAAGTGGTTTCCTGCACCAACACAATTGCGAAAAGTGGTTTTTCAACACTAACACAAGTGCGAAAAGTGGTTTTTCAACACTAACTCAAGTGCAAAAAGTGGTTTTTCCACACTAATACAAGTGCAAAAGTGGTTTCCTGCACCAACACAAGTGCGAAAAGTGGTTTTTCAACACTAACACAAGTGCGAAAAGTGGTTTTCCACACTAATACAAGTGCAAAAGTGGTTCCTGCACCAACACAATTGCGAAAAGTGGTTTTTCAACACTAACACAAGTGCGAAAAGTGGTTTTTCAACACTATCACAAGTGCAAAAACTGTTTTTTCCACACTAATACAAGTGCAAAAGTGGTTTCCTGCACCAACACAAGTGCGAAAAGTGGTTTTTCAACACTAACATGTCTTTCATGTTTCAACATGGAACATGTCTTTCAATCCTGACAAATCTCACACTCTTACTATGTCTCTCCGAAAAGATCGACTGGACAACCCTCCCATCTACTTTCTCAACAATCCTCTCCAAGAAGTTCTGTCGCTCAAGATTTTGGGTCTCACTATCTGCCATGATCTTTCTTGGGAAAACCACATTTCCAAGCTGGCCTCCAAAGCCAGTCGCCGACTGGGCATCCTCCGTCGTGCGAAGTCCTTCCTCGGCACACCTGAGCTCCTCACCACATACAAGGCTTTCATCCGCAGCTCAATGGAATACTGTTCTCCCCTATGGGCCGGTGCTCCTGCCTCACACCTAGCTCGGCTTCACGCTGTTGAAACCAAAGCTTTCAGAATTATTGGAATCTCCCGCGATGAAGCTATCTCTGAGGGCCTTTCACTCACTCACCGCAGGCAGGTAGGTGGTCTTTCTGTCTTCTACCGACTCCTCTCCGGCCTTGCACCCCCAGCTCTCTCTGTGCTCTGTCCCCCAAATATTCCTACAGGTCGCACAAGATCTGCCAGCAACCCTCTGATGGTTAAACTGCCGAAATCTCGGCTCTCTGCTCACCTTCACTCTTTCATTCCTCTTTTCTCCCGCCTCTGGAACAAACTCCCTCACTCCCTTCAATCCCACTCCTCCCTCCAGGTCTTTAAAACAGCTGTTCACCACCATCTCTTATCTTCCCCCATCCAAAACCTTGATCTTTTCTACCCCCGCTAATTCACCCCAGATCCACCTTGTTTGAAATTCCAACTTCTTTCCTGGAAGTCCTGGCAGTGTCCATATGTTTTATACCTCTCCCACCGCCCCCTTCCCATGCCCCCCCCCCCCCAAAGCCCTCGCCCTCTCTCAGATCTCTCGATGTCTCCATGTCTCTCGGTCCCTGCTCTCAAATGTTGTGTTTGTGTCCTTCCCCCTCTCTCCCCATCTTGTCTACCGCTCCCGATGTTATATGTTTTATGTGTCGGTTTGTCTTTCTGTGTGATTAATGTTCGCTCTTTCACGACCCTCGATCTTGTATACAAAAAAAAAAAAAAAAAAAAAAAAAAAAACAAGTGCGAAAAGTGTTTTTTCAACACTAACTCAAGTGCAAAAAGTGGTTTTTCCACACTAATACAAGTGCAAAAGTGGTTTCCTGCACCAACACAAGTGCGAAAAGTAGTTTTTCAACACTAACACAAGTGCGAAAAGTGGTTTTTCAACACTATCACAAGTGCAAAAAGTGGTTTTTCCACACTAATACAAGTGCAAAAGTGGTTTCCTGCACCAACACAAGTGCGAAAAGTGGTTTTTCAACACTAACCCAAGTGCGAAAAGTGGTTTTTCAACACTATCACAAGTGCAAAAAGTGTTTTTTCCACACGAATACAAGTGCAAAAGTGGTTTCCTGCACCAACACAAGTGCGAAAAGTGGTTTTCCAACACTAACACAAGTGCGAAAAGTGGTTTTTCAACACTAACTCAAGTGCAAAAAGTGGTTTTTTCCACACTAATACAAGTGCAAAAGTGGTTTCCTGCACCAACACAAGTGCGAAAAGTGGTTTTTCAACACGAACAAAAGTGCGAAAAGTGGTTTTTCAACACTAACACAAGTGCGAAAAGTGGTTTTTCAACACTAACTCAAGTGCAAAAAGTGGTTTTTCCACACTAATACAAGTGCAAAAGTGGTTTCCTGCACCAACACAAGTGCGAAAAGTGGTTTTCAACACTAACCCAAGTGCGAAAAGTGGTTTTTCAACACTATCACAAGTGCAAAAAGTGTTTTTTCCACACTAATACAAGTGCAAAAGTGGTTTCCTGCACCAACACAAGTGCGAAAAGTGGTTTTTCAACACCAACACAAGTGCGAAAAGTGGTTTTTCAACACTAACTCAAGTGCAAAAAGTGGTTTTTTCCACACTAATACAAGTGCAAAAGTGGTTTCCTGCACCAACACAAGTGCGAAAAGTGGTTTTTCAACACGAACAAAAGTGCGAAAAGTGGTTTTTCAACACTATCACAAGTGCAAAAAGTGGTTTTTCCACACTAATACAAGTGCAAAAGTGGTTTCCTGCACCAACACAAGTGCGAAAAGTGGTTTTTCAACACTAACACAAGTGTGAAAAGTGGTTTTTCCACACTAATACAAGTGCAAAAGTGGTTTCCTGCACCAACACAAGTGCGAAAAGTGGTTTTTCATCACTAACACAAGTGCTAAAAGTGGTTTTTCAACACTAACACAAGTGCGAAAAGTGGTTTTTCAACACTAACTCAAGTGCAAAAAGTGGTTTTTCCACACTAATACAAGTGCAAAAGTGGTTTCCTGCACCAACACAAGTGCAAAAAGTGGTTTTTCAACACTAACACAAGTGCGAAAAGTGGTTTTTCAACACTATCACAAGTGCAAAAAGTGGTTTTTTCACACTAATACAAGTGCAAAAGTGGTTTCCTGCACCAACACAAGTGCGAAAAGTGGTTTTTCAACAATAACACAAGTGCAAAAAGTGGTTTTTCAACACTAACACAAGTGCGAAAAGTGGTTTTTCAACACTATCACAAGTGCAAAAAGTGTTTTTTCCACACTAATACACGTGCAAAAGTGGTTTCCTGCACCAACAAAAGTGCGAAAAGTGGTTTTTCAACACTAACACAAGTGCGAAATGTGGTTTTTCAACACTAACACAAGTGCGAAAAGTGGTTTTTCCACACTAATACAAGTGCAAAAGTGGTTTCCTGCACCAACACATGTGCGAAAAGTGGTTTTTCAACACTAACACAAGTGCGAAAAGTCGTTTTTCAACACTATCACAAGTGCAAAAAGTGTTTTTTAAAAGTGGTTTCCTGCACCAACACAAGTGCGAAAAGTGGTTTTTCAACACTAACTCAAGTGCAAAAAGTGGTTTTTCCACACTAATACAAGTGCAAACGTGGTTTCCTGCACCAACACAAGTGCGAAAAGTGGTTTTTCAACACTAACACAAGTGCGAAAAGTGGTTTTTCAACACTAACTCAAGTGCAAAAAGTGGTTTTTCCACACTAATAAAAGTGCAAAAGTGGTTTCCTGCACCAACACACAAGTGCGGAAAAGTGGTTTTTCAACACCAACAAAAGTGCGAAAAGTGGTTTTTCAACACTATCACAAGTGCAAAAAGTGGTTTTTCCACACTAATACAAGTGCAAAAGTGGTTTCCTGCACCAACACAAGTGCGAAAAGTGGTTTTTCAACACTAACACAAGTGCGAAAAGTGGTTTTTTCAACACTAATCACAAGTGCAAAAAGTGTTTTTACACACTAATACAAGTGCAAAAGTGGTTTCCTGCACCAACACAAGTGCGAAAAGTGGTTTTTCAACACTAACTCAAGTGCAAAAAGTGTTTTTTCCACACTAATACAAGTGCAAAAGTGGTTTCCTGCACCAACACAAGTGCGAAAAGTGGTTTTTCAACACTAACACAAGTGCGAAAAGTGGTTTTTCACACACTATCAAGTGCAAACAAGTGTTTTTTCCACACTAATACAAGTGCAAAGTGGTTTCCTGCACCAACACAAATGCGAAAAGCGGTTTTTCAACACTAACTCAAGTGTGAAAAGTCGTTTTTCAACACTATCATAAGTGCAAAAGTGTTTTTTCCCACACTAATACAAGTGCAAATAGTGGTTTCCTGCACCAACACAAGTGCGAAAAGTGGTTTTTCAACACTAACACAAGTGCGAAAAGTGGTTTTTCAACACTATCACAAGTGCAAAAAGTGTTTTTTCCACACTAATACACGTGCAAAAGTGGTGTTCCTGCACCAACACAAGTGCGAAAAGTGGTTTTTCAACACTAACACAAGTGCGAAATGTGGTTTTTCAACACTAACACAAGTGCGAAAAGTGGTTTTACCACACTAATACAAGTGCAAAAGTGGTTTCCTGCACCAACACATGTGCGAAAAGTGGTTTTTCAACACTAACACAAGTGCGAAAAGTCGTTTTTCAACACTATCACAAGTGCAAAAAGTGTTTTTACACACTAATACAAGTGCAAAAGTGGTTTCCTGCACCAACACAAGTGCGAAAAGTGGTTTTTCAACACTAACTCAAGTGCAAAAGTGGTTTTTCCACACTAATACAAGTGCAAACGTGGTTTCCTGCACCAACACAAGTGCGAAAAGTGGTTTTTCAACCTAACACAAGTGCGAAAAGTGGTTTTTCAACACTAACTCAAGTGCAAAAAGTGGTTTTTTCCACACTAATAAAGTGCAAAAGTGGTTTCCCTGCACCAACACACAAGTGCGAAAAGTGGTTTTTCAACACTAACAAAAGTGCGAAAAGTGGTTTTTCAACACTATCACCAGTGCAAGAAAGTGGTTTTTCCCACTAATACAAGTGCAAAAGTGGTTTCCTGCACCAACACAAGTGCGAAAAGTGGTTGTTTCAACACTAACACAAGTGCGAAAAGTGGTTTTTCAACACTATCACAAGTGCAAAAAGTATTTTTTCCACACTAATACAAGTGCAAAAGTGGTTACCTGCACCAACAAAAGTGCGAAAAGTGGTTTTTCAACACTAACACAAGTGCGAAATGTGGTTTTTCAACACTAACACAAGTGCAAAAAGTGGTTTTTCCACACTAATACAAGTGCAAAAGGTGGTTTCCTGCACCAACACAAGTGCGAAAGTGGTTTTTCAACACTAAAACAAGTGCGAAAAGTGGTTTTTTTCAACACTATCACAAGTGCAAAAAGTGTTTTTTACACACTAGATTACAAGTGCAAAAAGTGGTTTCCCTGCACCAACACAAGTGCGAAAAGTGGTTGTTCAACACTAACTCAAGTGCAAAAAGTGTTTTTTCCACACTAATACAAGTGCAAAAGTGGTTTCCCTGCACCACAACACAAGTGCGAAAAGTGGTTTTTCAACACTAACACAAGTGCGAAGAAGTGGTTTTTCCACAACTAATAAAAGTGCAAAAGTGGTTTCCTGCACCAACACAAGTGCGAAAAGTGGTTGTGTCAACACTAACTCAAGTGCAAAAAGTGTTTTTTCCACACTAATACAAGGTGCAAAAGTGGTTTCCTGCACCAACACAATGCGAAAAGCGGTTTTTCAACACTAACACAAGTGTGAAAAGTCGTTTTTCAACACTCTATCACAAGTGCAAAAAGTGTTTTTTCCACACTAATACAAGTGCAAAAGTGGTTTCCTGCACCAACACAAGTGCGAAAAGTGGTTTTTCAACACTAACACAAGTGCGAAAAGTGGTTTTTCAACACTATCACAAGTGCAAAAAGTGTTTTTTCCACACTAATACACGTGCAAAAGTGGTTTCCTGCACCAACAAAAGTGCGAAAAGTGGTTTTTCAACACTAACACAAGTGCGAAATGTGGTTTTTCAACACTAACACAAGTGCGAAAAGTGGTTTTTCCACACTAATACAAGTGCAAAAGTGGTTTCCTGCACCAACACATGTGCGAAAAGTGGTTTTTCAACACTAACACAAGTGCGAAAAGTCGTTTTTCAACACTATCACAAGTGCAAAAAGTGTTTTTACACACTAATACAAGTGCAAAAGTGGTTTCCTGCACCAACACAAGTGCGAAAAGTGGTTTTTCAACACTAACTCAAGTGCAAAAGTGGTTTTTCCACACTAATACAAGTGCAAACGTGGTTTCCCTGCACCAACACAAGTGCGAAAAGTGGTTTTTCAACACTAACACAAGTGCGAAAAGTGGTTTTTTCAACACTAACTCAAGTGCAAAAAGTGGTTTTTCCACACTAATAAAAGTGCAAAAGTGGTTTCCTGCACCAACACACAAGTGCGAAAAGTGGTTTTTCCAACACTAACAAAAGTGCGAAAAGAGGTTTTTCAACACTATCACAAGTGCAAAAAGTGTTTTTCCACACTAATACAAGTGCAAAAGTGGTTTCCTGCACCAACACAAGTGCGAAAAGTGGTTTTTCAACACTAACACAAGTGCGAAAAGTGGTTTTTCAACACTATCACAAGTGCAAAAAGTATTTTTTCCACACTAATACAAGTGCAAAAGTGGTTACCTGCACCAACAAAAGTGCGAAAAGTGGTTTTTCAACACTACACAAGTGCGAAATGTGGTTTTTCAACACTAACACAAGTGCGAAAAGTGGTTTTTCCACACTAATACAAGTGCAAAAGTGGTTTCCTGCACCAACACAAGTGCGAAAAGTGGTTTTTCAACACTAACACAAGTGCGAAAAGTGTTTTTTCAACACTATCACAAGTGCAAAAAGTGTTTTTTACACACTAATACAAGTGCAAAAGTGGTTTCCTGCACCAACACAAGTGCGAAAAGTGGTTTTTCAACACTAACTCAAGTGCAAAAAGTGTTTTTTCCACACTAATACAAGTGCAAAAGTGGTTTCCTGCACCAACACAAGTGCGAAAAGTGGTTTTTCACACTAACACAAGTGCGAAAAGTGGTTTTTCAACACTAACTCAAGTGCAAAAAGTGGTTTTTCCACACTAATAAAAGTGCAAAAGTGGTTTCCTGCACCAACACAAGTGCGAAAAGTGGTTTTTCAACACTAACAAAAGTGCGAAAAGTGGTTTTTCAACACTATCACAAGTGCAAAAAGTTGTTTTTCCACACTAATACAAGTGTAAAAGTGGTTTCCTGCACCAACACAAGTGGCGAAAAGTGGGTTTTTCAACATAACACAAGTGCAAAAAGTGGTTTTTCAACACTATCACAAGTGCAAAAAGTGTTTTTTCCACACTAATACAAGTGCAAAAGTGGTTTCCTGCACCAATACAAGTGCGAAAAGTGGTTTTTCAACACTATCACAAGTGCAAAAAGTGTTTTTTCCACACTAATACAAGTGCAAAAGTGGTTTCCTGCACCAACACAAGTTCGAAAAGTGGTTTTTCAACACTAACACAAGTGCGAAAAGTGGTTTTTCAACACTAACTCAAGTGCAAAAAAGTGGTTTTTCCACACTAATACAAGTGCAAAAGTGGTTTCCTGCACCAACACAAGTGCGAAAAGTGGTTTTTCAACACTAACACAAGTGCGAAAAGTGGTTTTTCAACACTAACTCAAGTGCAAAAGTGGTTTTCCCACACTAATACAAGTGCAAAAGTGGTTTCCTGCACCAACACAATTGCGAAAAGTGGTTTTTCAACACTAACACAAGTGCGAAAAGTGGTTTTTCAACACTAACTCAAGTGCAAAAAGTGTTTTTCCACACTAATACAAGTGCAAAAGTGGTTTCCTGCACCAACACAAGTGCGAAAAGTGGTTTTTCAACACTAACACAAGTGCGAAAAGTGGTTTTCCACACTAATACAAGTGCAAAAGTGGTTCCTGCACCAACACAATTGCGAAAAGTGGTTTTTCAACACTAACACAAGTGCGAAAAGTGGTTTTCCACACTAATACAAGTGCAAAAGTGGTTTCCTGCACCAACACAAGTGCGAAAAGTGGTTTTTCAACACTAACATGTCTTCTGGTCAAACAAGTGGAACATGTCTTTCAATCCTGACAAATCTCACACTCTTACTATGTCTCTCCGAAAAGATCGACTGGACAACCCTCCCATCTACTTTCTCAACAATCCTCTCCAAGAAGTTCTGTCGCTCAAGATTTTGGGTCTCACTATCTGCCATGATCTTTCTTGGGAAAACCACATTTCCAAGCTGGCCTCCAAAGCCAGTCGCCGACTGGGCATCATCCGTCGTGCGAAGTCCTTCCTCGGCACACCTGAGCTCCTCACCACATACAAGGCTTTCATCCGCAGCTCAATGGAATACTGTTCTCCCCTATGGGCCGGTGCTCCTGCCTCACACCTAGCTCGGCTTCACGCTGTTGAAACCAAAGCTTTCAGAATTATTGGAATCTCCCGCGATGAAGCTATCTCTGAGGGCCTTTCACTCACTCACCGCAGGCAGGTAGGTGGTCTTTCTGTCTTCTACCGACTCCTCTCCGGCCTTGCACCCCCAGCTCTCTCTGTGCTCTGTCCCCCAAATATTCCTACAGGTCGCACAAGATCTGCCAGCAACCCTCTGATGGTTAAACTGCCGAAATCTCGGCTCTCTGCTCACCTTCACTCTTTCATTCCTCTTTTCTCCCGCCTCTGGAACAAACTCCCTCACTCCCTTCAATCCCACTCCTCCCTCCAGGTCTTTAAAACAGCTGTTCACCACCATCTCTTATCTTCCCCCATCCAAAACCTTGATCTTTTCTACCCCCGCTAATTCACCCCAGATCCACCTTGTTTGAAATTCCAACTTCTTTCCTGGAAGTCCTGGCAGTGTCCATATGTTTTATACCTCTCCCACCGCCCCCTTCCCATGCCCCCCCCCCCCCCCCAAAGCCCTCGCCCTCTCTCAGATCTCTCGATGTCTCCATGTCTCTCGGTCCCTGCTCTCAAATGTTGTGTTTGTGTCCTTCCCCCTCTCTCCCCATCTTGTCTACCGCTCCCGATGTTATATGTTTTATGTGTCGGTTTGTCTTTCTGTGTGATTAATGTTCGCTCTTTCACGAGCCTCGATCTTGTATACAAAAAAAAAAAAAAAAAAAAAAAAAAACACAAGTGCGAAAAGTGTTTTTTCAACACTAACTCAAGTGCAAAAAGTGGTTTTTCCACACTAATACAAGTGCAAAAGTGGTTTCCTGCACCAACATAAGTGCGAAAAGTAGTTTTTCAACACTAACACAAGTGCGAAAAGTGGTTTTTCAACACTATCACAAGTGCAAAAAGTGGTTTTTCCACACTAATACAAGTGCAAAAGTGGTTTCCTGCACCAACACAAGTGCGAAAAGTGGTTTTTCAACACTAACCCAAGTGCGAAAAGTGGTTTTTCAACACTATCACAAGTGCAAAAAGTGTTTTTTCCACACTAATACAAGTGCAAAAGTGGTTTCCTGCACCAACACAAGTGCGAAAAGTGGTTTTCCAACACTAACACAAGTGCGAAAAGTGGTTTTTCAACACTAACACAAGTGCGAAAAGTGGTTTTTCAACACTAACACAAGTGCGAAAAGTGGTTTTTCAACACTAACACAAGTGCGAAAAGTGGTTTTTCCACACTAATACAAGTGCAAAAGTGGTTTCCTGCACCAACACAAGTGCGAAAAGTGGTTTTTCAACACTAACACAAGTGCGAAAAGTGGTTTTTCCACACTAATACAAGTGCAAAAGTGGTTTCCTGCGCCAACACAAGTGCGAAAAGTGGTTTTTCAACACTATCACAAGTGCAAAAAGTGTTTTTTCCACACTAATACAAGTGCAAAAGTGGTTTCCTGCACCAACACACAAGTGCGAAAAGTAGTTTTTCAACACTAACACAAGTGCGAAAAGTGGTTTTTCAACACTAACACAAGTGCGAAAAGTGGTTTTTCAACACTAACACAAGTGCGAAAAGTGGTTTTTCAACACTAACACAAGTGCGAAAAGTGGTTTTTCAACACTAACACAAGTGCGAAAAGTGGTTTTTCAACACTAACACAAGTGTGAAAAGTGGTTTTTCCACACTAATACAAGTGCAAAAGTGGTTTCCTGCACCAACACAAGTGCGAAAAGTGGTTTTTCAACACCTACACAAGTGCGAAAAGTGGTTTTTCAACACTAACACAAGTACGAAAAGTGGTTTTTCAACACTAACACAAGTGCGAAAAGTGGTTTTTCAACACTAACACAAGTGCGAAAAGTGGTTTTTCCACACTAATACAAGTGCAAAAGTGGTTTCCTGCACCAACACAAGTGCGAAAAGTGGTTTTTCAACACTAACTCAAGTGCAAAAAGTGGTTTTTCCACACTAATACAAGTGCAAACGTGGTTTCCTGCACCAACCCAAGTGCGAAAAGTGGTTTTTCAACACTAACACAAGTGCGAAAAGTGGTTTTTCAACACTAACTCAAGTGCAAAAAGTGGTTTTTCCACACTAATAAAAGTGCAAAAGTGGTTTCCTGCACCAACACACAAGTGCGAAAAGTGGTTTTTCAACACTAACAAAAGTGCGAAAAGTGGTTTTTCAACACTATCACAAGTGCAAAAAGTGGTTTTTCCACACTAATACAAGTGCAAAAGTGGTTTCCTGCACCAACACAAGTGCGAAAAGTGGTTTTTCAACACTAACACAAGTGCGAAAAGTGGTTTTTCAACACTATCACAAGTGCAAAAAGTATTTTTTCCACACTAATACAAGTGCAAAAGTGGTTTCCTGCACCAACAAAAGTGCGAAAAGTGGTTTTTCAACACTAACACAAGTGCGAAATGTGGTTTTTCAACACTAACACAAGTGCGAAAAGTGGTTTTTCCACACTAATACAAGTGCAAAAGTGGTTTCCTGCACCAACACAAGTGCGAAAAGTGGTTTTTCAACACTAACACAAGTGCGAAAAGTGTTTTTTCAACACTATCACAAGTGCGAAAAGTGGTTTTTCAACACTAACACAAGTGCGAAAAGTGGTTTTTCAACACTAACACAAGTGCGAAAAGTGGTTTTTCAACACCAACACAAGTGTGAAAAGTGGTTTTTCAACACGATCACAAGTGCAAAAAGTGTTTTTTCCACACTAATACAAGTGCAAAAGTGGTTTCCTGCACCAACACAAGTGCGAAAAGTGGTATTTCAACACTAACATAAGTGCGAAAAGTGGTTTTTCAACACTTTCACAAGTGCAAAAAGTGGTTTTTCCACACTAATACAAGTGCAAAAGTGGTTTCCTGCACCAACACAAGTGCGAAAAGTGGTTTTTCAACACTAACACAAGTGCGAAAAGTGTTTTTTCCACACTAATACAAGTGCAAAAGTGGTTTCCTGCACCAACACAAGTGCGAAAAGTGGTTTTTCAACACTAACAGAAGTGCGAAAAGTGGTTTTTCCACACTAATACAAGTGCAAAAGTGGTTTCCTGCACCAACACAAGTGCGAAAAGTGGTTTTCAACACTAAGACAAGTGCGAAAAGTGGTTTTTCAACACTAACACAAGTGCGAAAAGTGGTTTTTCAACACTAACACAAGTGCAAAAAGTGGTTTTTCCACACTAATACAAGCGCAAAAGTGGGTTCCTGCACAAACACAAGTGCGAAAAGTGGTTTTTCAACACTAACACAAGTGCGAAAAGTGGTTTTTCAACACTAACACAAGTGCGAAAAGTGGTTTTTCAACACAAACACAAGTGCGAAAGTGGTTTTTCAACACTATCACAAGTGCAAAAGTGGTTTCCTGCACCAACACAAGTGCGAAAAGTGGTTTTTCCACACTAATACAAGTGCAAAAGTGGTTTCCTGCACCAACACAAGTGCGAAAAGTGTTTTTTCAACACTAACACAAGTGCGAAAAGTGCTTTTTCAACATTAACACAAGTGCGAAAAGTGGTTTTTCCACACTAATACAAGTGCAAAAGTGGTTTCCTGCACCAACACAAGTGCGAAAAGGGGTTTTTCAACACTAACACAAGTGCGAAAAGTGGTTTTTCAACACTAACACAAGTGCGAAAAGTGGTTTTTCAACACTAACACAAGTGCGAAAAGTGGTTTTTCAACACTAACACAAGTGCGAAAAGTGGTTTTTCAACACTAATACAAGTGCGAAAAGTGGTTTTTCAACACTAACACAAGTGCAAAAAGTGGTTTTTCAACACTAACACAAGTGCGAAAAGTGGTGTTTCAACACTAACACAAGTGCGAAAAGTTGTTTTTCAACATTAACACATGTGCGAAAAGTGGTTTTGCCACACTAATATAAGTGCAAAAGTGGTTTCCTGCACCAACACAAGTACGAAAAGTTGTTTTTCAACACTAACACAAGTGCGAAAAGTGGTTTTTCAACACTAACACAAGTGCGAAAAGTGGTTTTTCCACACTAATACAAGTGCAAAAGTAGTTTCCTGCACAAACACAAGTGGGAAAAGTGGTTTTTCTACACTAACACAAGTGCGAAAAGTGGTTTTTCAACACTTTCACAAGTGCAAAAAGTGTTTTTTCCATACTAATACAAGTGCAAAAAGTGGCTTCCTGCACCAACACAAGTGCGAAAAGTGGTTTTTCAACACTAACACAAGTGCGAAAAGTGGTTTTTCAACACTAACACAAGTGCGAAAAGTGGTTTTTCAACACTAACACAAGTGCGAAAAGTGGTTTTTCAACACTAACACAAGTGCGAAAAGTGGTTTTTCCACACTAATACAAGTGCAAAAGTGGTTTCCTGCACCAACACAAGTGCGAAAAGTGGTTTTTCAACACTAACACAAGTGCGAAAAGTGGTTTTTCCACACTAATACAAGTGCAAAAGTGGTTTCCTGCGCCAACACAAGTGCGAAAAGTGGTTTTTCAACACTATCACAAGTGCAAAAAGTGTTTTTTCCACACTAATACAAGTGCAAAAGTGGTTTCCTGCACCAACACACAAGTGCGAAAAGTAGTTTTTCAACACTAACACAAGTGCGAAAAGTGGTTTTTCAACACTAACACAAGTGCGAAAAGTGGTTTTTCAACACTAACACAAGTGCGAAAAGTGGTTTTTCAACACTAACACAAGTGCGAAAAGTGGTTTTTCAACACTAACACAAGTGCGAAAAGTGGTTTTTCAACACTAACACAAGTGCGAAAAGTGGTTTTTCCACACTAATACAAGTGCAAAAGTGGTTTCCTGCACCAACACAAGTGCGAAAAGTGGTTTTTCAACACCTACACAAGTGCGAAAAGTGGTTTTTCAACACTAACACAAGTACGAAAAGTGGTTTTTCAACACTAACACAAGTGCGAAAAGTGGTTTTTCAACACTAACACAAGTGCGAAAAGTGGTTTTTCCACACTAATACAAGTGCAAAAGTGGTTTCCTGCACCAACACAAGTGCGAAAAGTGGTTTTTCAACACTAACTCAAGTGCAAAAAGTGGTTTTTCCACACTAATACAAGTGCAAACGTGGTTTCCTGCACCAACACAAGTGCGAAAAGTGGTTTTTCAACACTAACACAAGTGCGAAAAGTGGTTTTTCAACACTAACTCAAGTGCAAAAAGTGGTTTTTCCACACTAATAAAAGTGCAAAAGTGGTTTCCTGCACCAACACACAAGTGCGAAAAGTGGTTTTTCAACACTAACAAAAGTGCGAAAAGTGGTTTTTCAACACTATCACAAGTGCAAAAAGTGGTTTTTCCACACTAATACAAGTGCAAAAGTGGTTTCCTGCACCAACACAAGTGCGAAAAGTGGTTTTTCAACACTAACACAAGTGCGAAAAGTGGTTTTTCAACACTATCACAAGTGCAAAAAGTATTTTTTCCACACTAATACAAGTGCAAAAGTGGTTACCTGCACCAACAAAAGTGCGAAAAGTGGTTTTTCAACACTAACACAAGTGCGAAATGTGGTTTTTCAACACTAACACAAGTGCGAAAAGTGGTTTTTCCACACTAATACAAGTGCAAAAGTGGTTTCCTGCACCAACACAAGTGCGAAAAGTGGTTTTTCAACACTAACACAAGTGCGAAAAGTGTTTTTTCAACACTATCACAAGTGCAAAAAGTGTTTTTTACACACTAATACAAGTGCAAAAGTGGTTTCCTGCACCAACACAAGTGCGAAAAGTGGTTTTTCAACACTAACTCAAGTGCAAAAAGTGTTTTTTCCACACTAATACAAGTGCAAAAGTGGTTTCCTGCACCAACACAAGTGCGAAAAGTGGTTTTTCAACACTAACACAAGTGCGAAAAGTGGTTTTTCAACACTAACTCAAGTGCAAAAAGTGGTTTTTCCACACTAATAAAAGTGCAAAAGTGGTTTCCTGCACCAACACAAGTGCGAAAAGTGGTTTTTCAACACTAACAAAAGTGCGAAAAGTGGTTTTTCAACACTATCACAAGTGCAAAAAGTTGTTTTTCCACACTAATACAAGTGTAAAAGTGGTTTCCTGCACCAACACAAGTGCGAAAAGTGGTTTTTCAACAATAATACAAGTGCAAAAAGTGGTTTTTCAACACTATCACAAGTGCAAAAAGTGTTTTTTCCACACTAATACAAGTGCAAAAGTGGTTTCCTGCACCAATACAAGTGCGAAAAGTGGTTTTTCAACTCTATCACAAGTGCAAAAAGTGTTTTTTCCACACTAATACAAGTGCAAAAGTGGTTTCCTGCACCAACACAAGTTCGAAAAGTGGTTTTTCAACACTAACACAAGTGCGAAAAGTGGTTTTTCAACACTAACTCAAGTGCAAAAAGTGGTTTTTCCACACTAATACAAGTGCAAAAGTGGTTTCCTGCACCAACACAAGTGCGAAAAGTGGTTTTTCAACACTAACACAAGTGCGAAAAGTGGTTTTTCAACACTAACTCAAGTGCAAAAAGTGGTTTTCCCACACTAATACAAGTGCAAAAGTGGTTTCCTGCACCAACACAATTGCGAAAAGTGGTTTTTCAACACTAACACAAGTGCGAAAAGTGGTTTTTCAACACTAACTCAAGTGCAAAAAGTGGTTTTTCCACACTAATACAAGTGCAAAAGTGGTTTCCTGCACCAACACAAGTGCGAAAAGTGGTTTTTCAACACTAACACAAGTGCGAAAAGTGGTTTTCCACACTAATACAAGTGCAAAAGTGGTTCCTGCACCAACACAATTGCGAAAAGTGGTTTTTCAACACTAACACAAGTGCGAAAAGTGGTTTTTCAACACTATCACAAGTGCAAAAACTGTTTTTTCCACACTAATACAAGTGCAAAAGTGGTTTCCTGCACCAACACAAGTGCGAAAAGTGGTTTTTCAACACTAACATGTCTTTCATGTTTCAACATGGAACATGTCTTTCAATCCTGACAAATCTCACACTCTTACTATGTCTCTCCGAAAAGATCGACTGGACAACCCTCCCATCTACTTTCTCAACAATCCTCTCCAAGAAGTTCTGTCGCTCAAGATTTTGGGTCTCACTATCTGCCATGATCTTTCTTGGGAAAACCACATTTCCAAGCTGGCCTCCAAAGCCAGTCGCCGACTGGGCATCCTCCGTCGTGCGAAGTCCTTCCTCGGCACACCTGAGCTCCTCACCACATACAAGGCTTTCATCCGCAGCTCAATGGAATACTGTTCTCCCCTATGGGCCGGTGCTCCTGCCTCACACCTAGCTCGGCTTCACGCTGTTGAAACCAAAGCTTTCAGAATTATTGGAATCTCCCGCGATGAAGCTATCTCTGAGGGCCTTTCACTCACTCACCGCAGGCAGGTAGGTGGTCTTTCTGTCTTCTACCGACTCCTCTCCGGCCTTGCACCCCCAGCTCTCTCTGTGCTCTGTCCCCCAAATATTCCTACAGGTCGCACAAGATCTGCCAGCAACCCTCTGATGGTTAAACTGCCGAAATCTCGGCTCTCTGCTCACCTTCACTCTTTCATTCCTCTTTTCTCCCGCCTCTGGAACAAACTCCCTCACTCCCTTCAATCCCACTCCTCCCTCCAGGTCTTTAAAACAGCTGTTCACCACCATCTCTTATCTTCCCCCATCCAAAACCTTGATCTTTTCTACCCCCGCTAATTCACCCCAGATCCACCTTGTTTGAAATTCCAACTTCTTTCCTGGAAGTCCTGGCAGTGTCCATATGTTTTATACCTCTCCCACCGCCCCCTTCCCATGCCCCCCCCCCCCCCCCCAAAGCCCTCGCCCTCTCTCAGATCTCTCGATGTCTCCATGTCTCTCGGTCCCTGCTCTCAAATGTTGTGTTTGTGTCCTTCCCCCTCTCTCCCCATCTTGTCTACCGCTCCCGATGTTATATGTTTTATGTGTCGGTTTGTCTTTCTGTGTGATTAATGTTCGCTCTTTCACGACCCTCGATCTTGTATACAAAAAAAAAAAAAAAAAAAAAAAAAAAAAAACAAGTGCGAAAAGTGTTTTTTCAACACTAACTCAAGTGCAAAAAGTGGTTTTTCCACACTAATACAAGTGCAAAAGTGGTTTCCTGCACCAACACAAGTGCGAAAAGTAGTTTTTCAACACTAACACAAGTGCGAAAAGTGGTTTTTCAACACTATCACAAGTGCAAAAAGTGGTTTTTCCACACTAATACAAGTGCAAAAGTGGTTTCCTGCACCAACACAAGTGCGAAAAGTGGTTTTTCAACACTAACCCAAGTGCGAAAAGTGGTTTTTCAACACTATCACAAGTGCAAAAAGTGTTTTTTCCACACGAATACAAGTGCAAAAGTGGTTTCCTGCACCAACACAAGTGCGAAAAGTGGTTTTCCAACACTAACACAAGTGCGAAAAGTGGTTTTTCAACACTAACTCAAGTGCAAAAAGTGGTTTTTTCCACACTAATACAAGTGCAAAAGTGGTTTCCTGCACCAACACAAGTGCGAAAAGTGGTTTTTCAACACGAACAAAAGTGCGAAAAGTGGTTTTTCAACACTAACACAAGTGCGAAAAGTGGTTTTTCAACACTAACTCAAGTGCAAAAAGTGGTTTTTCCACACTAATACAAGTGCAAAAGTGGTTTCCTGCACCAACACAAGTGCGAAAAGTGGTTTTCAACACTAACCCAAGTGCGAAAAGTGGTTTTTCAACACTATCACAAGTGCAAAAAGTGTTTTTTCCACACTAATACAAGTGCAAAAGTGGTTTCCTGCACCAACACAAGTGCGAAAAGTGGTTTTTCAACACCAACACAAGTGCGAAAAGTGGTTTTTCAACACTAACTCAAGTGCAAAAAGTGGTTTTTTCCACACTAATACAAGTGCAAAAGTGGTTTCCTGCACCAACACAAGTGCGAAAAGTGGTTTTTCAACACGAACAAAAGTGCGAAAAGTGGTTTTTCAACACTATCACAAGTGCAAAAAGTGGTTTTTCCACACTAATACAAGTGCAAAAGTGGTTTCCTGCACCAACACAAGTGCGAAAAGTGGTTTTTCAACACTAACACAAGTGTGAAAAGTGGTTTTTCCACACTAATACAAGTGCAAAAGTGGTTTCCTGCACCAACACAAGTGCGAAAAGTGGTTTTTCATCACTAACACAAGTGCTAAAAGTGGTTTTTCAACACTAACACAAGTGCGAAAAGTGGTTTTTCAACACTAACTCAAGTGCAAAAAGTGGTTTTTCCACACTAATACAAGTGCAAAAGTGGTTTCCTGCACCAACACAAGTGCAAAAAGTGGTTTTTCAACACTAACACAAGTGCGAAAAGTGGTTTTTCAACACTATCACAAGTGCAAAAAGTGGTTTTTTCACACTAATACAAGTGCAAAAGTGGTTTCCTGCACCAACACAAGTGCGAAAAGTGGTTTTTCAACAATAACACAAGTGCAAAAAGTGGTTTTTCAACACTAACACAAGTGCGAAAAGTGGTTTTTCAACACTATCACAAGTGCAAAAAGTGTTTTTTCCACACTAATACACGTGCAAAAGTGGTTTCCTGCACCAACAAAAGTGCGAAAAGTGGTTTTTCAACACTAACACAAGTGCGAAATGTGGTTTTTCAACACTAACACAAGTGCGAAAAGTGGTTTTTCCACACTAATACAAGTGCAAAAGTGGTTTCCTGCACCAACACATGTGCGAAAAGTGGTTTTTCAACACTAACACAAGTGCGAAAAGTCGTTTTTCAACACTATCACAAGTGCAAAAAGTGTTTTTTACACACTAATACAAGTGCAAAAGTGGTTTCCTGCACCAACACAAGTGCGAAAAGTGGTTTTTCAACACTAACTCAAGTGCAAAAAGTGGTTTTTCCACACTAATACAAGTGCAAACGTGGTTTCCTGCACCAACACAAGTGCGAAAAGTGGTTTTTCAACACTAACACAAGTGCGAAAAGTGGTTTTTCAACACTAACTCAAGTGCAAAAAGTGGTTTTTCCACACTAATAAAAGTGCAAAAGTGGTTTCCTGCACCAACACACAAGTGCGAAAAGTGGTTTTTCAACACCAACAAAAGTGCGAAAAGTGGTTTTTCAACACTATCACAAGTGCAAAAAGTGGTTTTTCCACACTAATACAAGTGCAAAAGTGGTTTCCTGCACCAACACAAGTGCGAAAAGTGGTTTTTCAACACTAACACAAGTGCGAAAAGTGGTTTTTCAACACTATCACAAGTGCAAAAAGTGTTTTTTACACACTAATACAAGTGCAAAAGTGGTTTCCTGCACCAACACAAGTGCGAAAAGTGGTTTTTCAACACTAACTCAAGTGCAAAAAGTGTTTTTTCCACACTAATACAAGTGCAAAAGTGGTTTCCTGCACCAACACAAGTGCGAAAAGTGGTTTTTCAACACTAACACAAGTGCGAAAAGTGGTTTTTCAACACTATCAAGTGCAAAAAGTGTTTTTTCCACACTAATACAAGTGCAAAAGTGGTTTCCTGCACCAACACAAATGCGAAAAGCGGTTTTTCAACACTAACACAAGTGTGAAAAGTCGTTTTTCAACACTATCACAAGTGCAAAAAGTGTTTTTTCCACACTAATACAAGTGCAAAAGTGGTTTCCTGCACCAACACAAGTGCGAAAAGTGGTTTTTCAACACTAACACAAGTGCGAAAAGTGGTTTTTCAACACTATCACAAGTGCAAAAAGTGTTTTTTCCACACTAATACACGTGCAAAAGTGGTTTCCTGCACCAACAAAAGTGCGAAAAGTGGTTTTTCAACACTAACACAAGTGCGAAATGTGGTTTTTCAACACTAACACAAGTGCGAAAAGTGGTTTTTCCACACTAATACAAGTGCAAAAGTGGTTTCCTGCACCAACACATGTGCGAAAAGTGGTTTTTCAACACTAACACAAGTGCGAAAAGTCGTTTTTCAACACTATCACAAGTGCAAAAAGTGTTTTTTACACACTAATACAAGTGCAAAAGTGGTTTCCTGCACCAACACAAGTGCGAAAAGTGGTTTTTCAACACTAACTCAAGTGCAAAAAGTGGTTTTTCCACACTAATACAAGTGCAAACGTGGTTTCCTGCACCAACACAAGTGCGAAAAGTGGTTTTTCAACACTAACACAAGTGCGAAAAGTGGTTTTTCAACACTAACTCAAGTGCAAAAAGTGGTTTTTCCACACTAATAAAAGTGCAAAAGTGGTTTCCTGCACCAACACACAAGTGCGAAAAGTGGTTTTTCAACACTAACAAAAGTGCGAAAAGTGGTTTTTCAACACTATCACCAGTGCAAAAAGTGGTTTTTCCACACTAATACAAGTGCAAAAGTGGTTTCCTGCACCAACACAAGTGCGAAAAGTGGTTTTTCAACACTAACACAAGTGCGAAAAGTGGTTTTTCAACACTATCACAAGTGCAAAAAGTATTTTTTCCACACTAATACAAGTGCAAAAGTGGTTACCTGCACCAACAAAAGTGCGAAAAGTGGTTTTTCAACACTAACACAAGTGCGAAATGTGGTTTTTCAACACTAACACAAGTGCAAAAAGTGGTTTTTCCACACTAATACAAGTGCAAAAGTGGTTTCCTGCACCAACACAAGTGCGAAAAGTGGTTTTTCAACACTAACACAAGTGCGAAAAGTGTTTTTTCAACACTATCACAAGTGCAAAAAGTGTTTTTTACACACTAATACAAGTGCAAAAGTGGTTTCCTGCACCAACACAAGTGCGAAAAGTGGTTTTTCAACACTAACTCAAGTGCAAAAAGTGTTTTTTCCACACTAATACAAGTGCAAAAGTGGTTTCCTGCACCAACACAAGTGCGAAAAGTGGTTTTTCAACACTAACACAAGTGCGAAAAGTGGTTTTTCCACACTAATAAAAGTGCAAAAGTGGTTTCCTGCACCAACACAAGTGCGAAAAGTGGTTTTTCAACACTAACTCAAGTGCAAAAAGTGTTTTTTCCACACTAATACAAGTGCAAAAGTGGTTTCCTGCACCAACACAAATGCGAAAAGCGGTTTTTCAACACTAACACAAGTGTGAAAAGTCGTTTTTCAACACTATCACAAGTGCAAAAAGTGTTTTTTCCACACTAATACAAGTGCAAAAGTGGTTTCCTGCACCAACACAAGTGCGAAAAGTGGTTTTTCAACACTAACACAAGTGCGAAAAGTGGTTTTTCAACACTATCACAAGTGCAAAAAGTGTTTTTTCCACACTAATACACGTGCAAAAGTGGTTTCCTGCACCAACAAAAGTGCGAAAAGTGGTTTTTCAACACTAACACAAGTGCGAAATGTGGTTTTTCAACACTAACACAAGTGCGAAAAGTGGTTTTTCCACACTAATACAAGTGCAAAAGTGGTTTCCTGCACCAACACATGTGCGAAAAGTGGTTTTTCAACACTAACACAAGTGCGAAAAGTCGTTTTTCAACACTATCACAAGTGCAAAAAGTGTTTTTTACACACTAATACAAGTGCAAAAGTGGTTTCCTGCACCAACACAAGTGCGAAAAGTGGTTTTTCAACACTAACTCAAGTGCAAAAAGTGGTTTTTCCACACTAATACAAGTGCAAACGTGGTTTCCTGCACCAACACAAGTGCGAAAAGTGGTTTTTCAACACTAACACAAGTGCGAAAAGTGGTTTTTCAACACTAACTCAAGTGCAAAAAGTGGTTTTTCCACACTAATAAAAGTGCAAAAGTGGTTTCCTGCACCAACACACAAGTGCGAAAAGTGGTTTTTCAACACTAACAAAAGTGCGAAAAGAGGTTTTTCAACACTATCACAAGTGCAAAAAGTGGTTTTTCCACACTAATACAAGTGCAAAAGTGGTTTCCTGCACCAACACAAGTGCGAAAAGTGGTTTTTCAACACTAACACAAGTGCGAAAAGTGGTTTTTCAACACTATCACAAGTGCAAAAAGTATTTTTTCCACACTAATACAAGTGCAAAAGTGGTTACCTGCACCAACAAAAGTGCGAAAAGTGGTTTTTCAACACTAACACAAGTGCGAAATGTGGTTTTTCAACACTAACACAAGTGCGAAAAGTGGTTTTTCCACACTAATACAAGTGCAAAAGTGGTTTCCTGCACCAACACAAGTGCGAAAAGTGGTTTTTCAACACTAACACAAGTGCGAAAAGTGTTTTTTCAACACTATCACAAGTGCAAAAAGTGTTTTTTACACACTAATACAAGTGCAAAAGTGGTTTCCTGCACCAACACAAGTGCGAAAAGTGGTTTTTCAACACTAACTCAAGTGCAAAAAGTGTTTTTTCCACACTAATACAAGTGCAAAAGTGGTTTCCTGCACCAACACAAGTGCGAAAAGTGGTTTTTCAACACTAACACAAGTGCGAAAAGTGGTTTTTCAACACTAACTCAAGTGCAAAAAGTGGTTTTTCCACACTAATAAAAGTGCAAAAGTGGTTTCCTGCACCAACACAAGTGCGAAAAGTGGTTTTTCAACACTAACAAAAGTGCGAAAAGTGGTTTTTCAACACTATCACAAGTGCAAAAAGTTGTTTTTCCACACTAATACAAGTGTAAAAGTGGTTTCCTGCACCAACACAAGTGCGAAAAGTGGTTTTTCAACAATAACACAAGTGCAAAAAGTGGTTTTTCAACACTATCACAAGTGCAAAAAGTGTTTTTTCCACACTAATACAAGTGCAAAAGTGGTTTCCTGCACCAATACAAGTGCGAAAAGTGGTTTTTCAACACTATCACAAGTGCAAAAAGTGTTTTTTCCACACTAATACAAGTGCAAAAGTGGTTTCCTGCACCAACACAAGTTCGAAAAGTGGTTTTTCAACACTAACACAAGTGCGAAAAGTGGTTTTTCAACACTAACTCAAGTGCAAAAAGTGGTTTTTCCACACTAATACAAGTGCAAAAGTGGTTTCCTGCACCAACACAAGTGCGAAAAGTGGTTTTTCAACACTAACACAAGTGCGAAAAGTGGTTTTTCAACACTAACTCAAGTGCAAAAAGTGGTTTTCCCACACTAATACAAGTGCAAAAGTGGTTTCCTGCACCAACACAATTGCGAAAAGTGGTTTTTCAACACTAACACAAGTGCGAAAAGTGGTTTTTCAACACTAACTCAAGTGCAAAAAGTGGTTTTTCCACACTAATACAAGTGCAAAAGTGGTTTCCTGCACCAACACAAGTGCGAAAAGTGGTTTTTCAACACTAACACAAGTGCGAAAAGTGGTTTTCCACACTAATACAAGTGCAAAAGTGGTTCCTGCACCAACACAATTGCGAAAAGTGGTTTTTCAACACTAACACAAGTGCGAAAAGTGGTTTTCCACACTAATACAAGTGCAAAAGTGGTTTCCTGCACCAACACAAGTGCGAAAAGTGGTTTTTCAACACTAACATGTCTTTCATGTTTCAACATGGAACATGTCTTTCAATCCTGACAAATCTCACACTCTTACTATGTCTCTCCGAAAAGATCGACTGGACAACCCTCCCATCTACTTTCTCAACAATCCTCTCCAAGAAGTTCTGTCGCTCAAGATTTTGGGTCTCACTATCTGCCATGATCTTTCTTGGGAAAACCACATTTCCAAGCTGGCCTCCAAAGCCAGTCGCCGACTGGGCATCCTCCGTCGTGCGAAGTCCTTCCTCGGCACACCTGAGCTCCTCACCACATACAAGGCTTTCATCCGCAGCTCAATGGAATACTGTTCTCCCCTATGGGCCGGTGCTCCTGCCTCACACCTAGCTCGGCTTCACGCTGTTGAAACCAAAGCTTTCAGAATTATTGGAATCTCCCGCGATGAAGCTATCTCTGAGGGCCTTTCACTCACTCACCGCAGGCAGGTAGGTGGTCTTTCTGTCTTCTACCGACTCCTCTCCGGCCTTGCACCCCCAGCTCTCTCTGTGCTCTGTCCCCCAAATATTCCTACAGGTCGCACAAGATCTGCCAGCAACCCTCTGATGGTTAAACTGCCGAAATCTCGGCTCTCTGCTCACCTTCACTCTTTCATTCCTCTTTTCTCCCGCCTCTGGAACAAACTCCCTCACTCCCTTCAATCCCACTCCTCCCTCCAGGTCTTTAAAACAGCTGTTCACCACCATCTCTTATCTTCCCCCATCCAAAACCTTGATCTTTTCTACCCCCGCTAATTCACCCCAGATCCACCTTGTTTGAAATTCCAACTTCTTTCCTGGAAGTCCTGGCAGTGTCCATATGTTTTATACCTCTCCCACCGCCCCCTTCCCATGCCCCCCCCCCCCCCCAAAGCCCTCGCCCTCTCTCAGATCTCTCGATGTCTCCATGTCTCTCGGTCCCTGCTCTCAAATGTTGTGTTTGTGTCCTTCCCCCTCTCTCCCCATCTTGTCTACCGCTCCCGATGTTATATGTTTTATGTGTCGGTTTGTCTTTCTGTGTGATTAATGTTCGCTCTTTCACGAGCCTCGATCTTGTATACAAAAAAAAAAAAAAAAAAAAAAAAAAACACAAGTGCGAAAAGTGTTTTTTCAACACTAACTCAAGTGCAAAAAGTGGTTTTTCCACACTAATACAAGTGCAAAAGTGGTTTCCTGCACCAACATAAGTGCGAAAAGTAGTTTTTCAACACTAACACAAGTGCGAAAAGTGGTTTTTCAACACTATCACAAGTGCAAAAAGTGGTTTTTCCACACTAATACAAGTGCAAAAGTGGTTTCCTGCACCAACACAAGTGCGAAAAGTGGTTTTTCAACACTAACCCAAGTGCGAAAAGTGGTTTTTCAACACTATCACAAGTGCAAAAAGTGTTTTTTCCACACTAATACAAGTGCAAAAGTGGTTTCCTGCACCAACACAAGTGCGAAAAGTGGTTTTCCAACACTAACACAAGTGCGAAAAGTGGTTTTTCAACACTAACTCAAGTGCAAAAAGTGGTTTTTTCCACACTAATACAAGTGCAAAAGTGGTTTCCTGCACCAACACAAGTGCGAAAAGTGGTTTTTCAACACGAACAAAAGTGCGAAAAGTGGTTTTTCAACACTAACACAAGTGCGAAAAGTGGTTTTTCAACACTAACTCAAGTGCAAAAAGTGGTTTTTCCACACTAATACAAGTGCAAAAGTGGTTTCCTGCACCAACACAAGTGCGAAAAGTGGTTTTCAACACTAACCCAAGTGCGAAAAGTGGTTTTTCAACACTATCACAAGTGCAAAAAGTGTTTTTTCCACACTAATACAAGTGCAAAAGTGGTTTCCTGCACCAACACAAGTGCGAAAAGTGGTTTTTCAACACTAACACAAGTGCGAAAAGTGGTTTTTCAACACTACCTCAAGTGCAAAAAGTGGTTTTTTGCACACTAATACAAGTGCAAAAGTGGTTTCCTGCACCAACACAAGTGCGAAAAGTGGTTTTTCAACACTAACACAAGTGCGAAAAGTGGTTTTTCAACACTACCTCAAGTGCAAAAGTGGTTTCCTGCACCAACACAAGTGCGAAAAGTGGTTTTTCAACACGAACAAAAGTGCGAAAAGTGGTTTTTCAACACTATCACAAGTGCAAAAAGTGGTTTTTCCACACTAATACAAGTGCAAAAGTGGTTTCCTGCACCAACACAAGTGCGAAAAGTGGTTTTTCAACACTAACACAAGTGTGAAAAGTGGTTTTTCCACACTAATACAAGTGCAAAAGTGGTTTCCTGCACCAACACAAGTGCGAAAAGTGGTTTTTCATCACTAACACAAGTGCTAAAAGTGGTTTTTCAACACTAACACAAGTGCGAAAAGTGGTTTTTCAACACTAACTCAAGTGCAAAAAGTGGTTTTTCCACACTAATACAAGTGCAAAAGTGGTTTCCTGCACCAACACAAGTGCAAAAAGTGGTTTTTCAACACTAACACAAGTGCGAAAACGTGGTTTTTCAACACTATCACAAGTGCAAAAAGTGGTTTTTTCACACTAATACAAGTGCAAAAGTGGTTTCCTGCACCAACACAAGTGCGAAAAGTGGTTTTTCAACAATAACACAAGTGCAAAAAGTGGTTTTTCAACACTAACACAAGTGCGAAAAGTGGTTTTTCAACACTATCACAAGTGCAAAAAGTGTTTTTTCCACACTAATACACGTGCAAAAGTGGTTTCCTGCACCAACAAAAGTGCGAAAAGTGGTTTTTCAACACTAACACAAGTGCGAAATGTGGTTTTTCAACACTAACACAAGTGCGAAAAGTGGTTTTTCCACACTAATACAAGTGCAAAAGTGGTTTCCTGCACCAACACATGTGCGAAAAGTGGTTTTTCAACACTAACACAAGTGCGAAAAGTCGTTTTTCAACACTATCACAAGTGCAAAAAGTGTTTTTTACACACTAATACAAGTGCAAAAGTGGTTTCCTGCACCAACACAAGTGCGAAAAGTGGTTTTTCAACACTAACTCAAGTGCAAAAAGTGGTTTTTCCACACTAATACAAGTGCAAACGTGGTTTCCTGCACCAACACAAGTGCGAAAAGTGGTTTTTCAACACTAACACAAGTGCGAAAAGTGGTTTTTCAACACTAACTCAAGTGCAAAAAGTGGTTTTTCCACACTAATAAAAGTGCAAAAGTGGTTTCCTGCACCAACACACAAGTGCGAAAAGTGGTTTTTCAACACCAACAAAAGTGCGAAAAGTGGTTTTTCAACACTATCACAAGTGCAAAAAGTGGTTTTTCCACACTAATACAAGTGCAAAAGTGGTTTCCTGCACCAACACAAGTGCGAAAAGTGGTTTTTCAACACTAACACAAGTGCGAAAAGTGGTTTTTCAACACTATCACAAGTGCAAAAAGTGTTTTTTACACACTAATACAAGTGCAAAAGTGGTTTCCTGCACCAACACAAGTGCGAAAAGTGGTTTTTCAACACTAACTCAAGTGCAAAAAGTGTTTTTTCCACACTAATACAAGTGCAAAAGTGGTTTCCTGCACCAACACAAGTGCGAAAAGTGGTTTTTCAACACTAACACAAGTGCGAAAAGTGGTTTTTCAACACTATCAAGTGCAAAAAGTGTTTTTTCCACACTAATACAAGTGCAAAAGTGGTTTCCTGCACCAACACAAATGCGAAAAGCGGTTTTTCAACACTAACACAAGTGTGAAAAGTCGTTTTTCAACACTATCACAAGTGCAAAAAGTGTTTTTTCCACACTAATACAAGTGCAAAAGTGGTTTCCTGCACCAACACAAGTGCGAAAAGTGGTTTTTCAACACTAACACAAGTGCGAAAAGTGGTTTTTCAACACTATCACAAGTGCAAAAAGTGTTTTTTCCACACTAATACACGTGCAAAAGTGGTTTCCTGCACCAACAAAAGTGCGAAAAGTGGTTTTTCAACACTAACACAAGTGCGAAATGTGGTTTTTCAACACTAACACAAGTGCGAAAAGTGGTTTTTCCACACTAATACAAGTGCAAAAGTGGTTTCCTGCACCAACACATGTGCGAAAAGTGGTTTTTCAACACTAACACAAGTGCGAAAAGTCGTTTTTCAACACTATCACAAGTGCAAAAAGTGTTTTTTACACACTAATACAAGTGCAAAAGTGGTTTCCTGCACCAACACAAGTGCGAAAAGTGGTTTTTCAACACTAACTCAAGTGCAAAAAGTGGTTTTTCCACACTAATACAAGTGCAAACGTGGTTTCCTGCACCAACACAAGTGCGAAAAGTGGTTTTTCAACACTAACACAAGTGCGAAAAGTGGTTTTTCAACACTAACTCAAGTGCAAAAAGTGGTTTTTCCACACTAATAAAAGTGCAAAAGTGGTTTCCTGCACCAACACACAAGTGCGAAAAGTGGTTTTTCAACACTAACAAAAGTGCGAAAAGTGGTTTTTCAACACTATCACAAGTGCAAAAAGTGGTTTTTCCACACTAATACAAGTGCAAAAGTGGTTTCCTGCACCAACACAAGTGCGAAAAGTGGTTTTTCAACACTAACACAAGTGCGAAAAGTGGTTTTTCAACACTATCACAAGTGCAAAAAGTATTTTTTCCACACTAATACAAGTGCAAAAGTGGTTACCTGCACCAACAAAAGTGCGAAAAGTGGTTTTTCAACACTAACACAAGTGCGAAATGTGGTTTTTCAACACTAACACAAGTGCAAAAAGTGGTTTTTCCACACTAATACAAGTGCAAAAGTGGTTTCCTGCACCAACACAAGTGCGAAAAGTGGTTTTTCAACACTAACACAAGTGCGAAAAGTGTTTTTTCAACACTATCACAAGTGCAAAAAGTGTTTTTTACACACTAATACAAGTGCAAAAGTGGTTTCCTGCACCAACACAAGTGCGAAAAGTGGTTTTTCAACACTAACTCAAGTGCAAAAAGTGTTTTTTCCACACTAATACAAGTGCAAAAGTGGTTTCCTGCACCAACACAAGTGCGAAAAGTGGTTTTTCAACACTAACACAAGTGCGAAAAGTGGTTTTTCCACACTAATAAAAGTGCAAAAGTGGTTTCCTGCACCAACACAAGTGCGAAAAGTGGTTTTTCAACACTAACAAAAGTGCGAAAAGTGGTTTTTCAACACTATCACAAGTGCAAAAAGTTGTTTTTCCACACTAATACAAGTGTAAAAGTGGTTTCCTGCACCAACACAAGTGCGAAAAGTGGTTTTTCAACAATAAAACAAGTGCAAAAAGTGGTTTTTCAACACTATCACAAGTGCAAAAAGTGTTTTTTCCACACTAATACAAGTGCAAAAGTGGTTTCCTGCACCAATACAAGTGCGAAAAGTGGTTTTTCAACACTATCACAAGTGCAAAAAGTGTTTTTTCCACACTAATACAAGTGCAAAAGTGGTTTCCTGCACCAACACAAGTTCGAAAAGTGGTTTTTCAACACTAACACAAGTGCGAAAAGTGGTTTTTCAACACTAACTCAAGTGCAAAAAGTGGTTTTTCCACACTAATACAAGTGCAAAAGTGGTTTCCTGCACCAACACAAGTGCGAAAAGTGGTTTTTCAACACTAACACAAGTGCGAAAAGTGGTTTTTCAACACTAACTCAAGTGCAAAAAGTGGTTTTCCCACACTAATACAAGTGCAAAAGTGGTTTCCTGCACCAACACAATTGCGAAAAGTGGTTTTTCAACACTAACACAAGTGCGAAAAGTGGTTTTTCAACACTAACTCAAGTGCAAAAAGTGGTTTTTCCACACTAATACAAGTGCAAAAGTGGTTTCCTGCACCAACACAAGTGCGAAAAGTGGTTTTTCAACACTAACACAAGTGCGAAAAGTGGTTTTCCACACTAATACAAGTGCAAAAGTGGTTCCTGCACCAACACAATTGCGAAAAGTGGTTTTTCAACACTAACACAAGTGCGAAAAGTGGTTTTTCAACACTATCACAAGTGCAAAAACTGTTTTTTCCACACTAATACAAGTGCAAAAGTGGTTTCCTGCACCAACACAAGTGCGAAAAGTGGTTTTTCAACACTAACATGTCTTTCATGTTTCAACATGGAACATGTCTTTCAATCCTGACAAATCTCACACTCTTACTATGTCTCTCCGAAAAGATCGACTGGACAACCCTCCCATCTACTTTCTCAACAATCCTCTCCAAGAAGTTCTGTCGCTCAAGATTTTGGGTCTCACTATCTGCCATGATCTTTCTTGGGAAAACCACATTTCCAAGCTGGCCTCCAAAGCCAGTCGCCGACTGGGCATCCTCCATCGTGCGAAGTCCTTCCTCGGCACACCTGAGCTCCTCACCACATACAAGGCTTTCATCCGCAGCTCAATGGAATACTGTTCTCCCCTATGGGCCGGTGCTCCTGCCTCACACCTAGCTCGGCTTCACGCTGTTGAAACCAAAGCTTTCAGAATTATTGGAATCTCCCGCGATGAAGCTATCTCTGAGGGCCTTTCACTCACTCACCGCAGGCAGGTAGGTGGTCTTTCTGTCTTCTACCGACTCCTCTCCGGCCTTGCACCCCCAGCTCTCTCTGTGCTCTGTCCCCCAAATATTCCTACAGGTCGCACAAGATCTGCCAGCAACCCTCTGATGGTTAAACTGCCGAAATCTCGGCTCTCTGCTCACCTTCACTCTTTCATTCCTCTTTTCTCCCGCCTCTGGAACAAACTCCCTCACTCCCTTCAATCCCACTCCTCCCTCCAGGTCTTTAAAACAGCTGTTCACCACCATCTCTTATCTTCCCCCATCCAAAACCTTGATCTTTTCTACCCCCGCTAATTCACCCCAGATCCACCTTGTTTGAAATTCCAACTTCTTTCCTGGAAGTCCTGGCAGTGTCCATATGTTTTATACCTCTCCCACCGCCCCCTTCCCATGCCCCCCCCCCCAAAGCCCTCGCCCTCTCTCAGATCTCTCGATGTCTCCATGTCTCTCGGTCCCTGCTCTCAAATGTTGTGTTTGTGTCCTTCCCCCTCTCTCCCCATCTTGTCTACCGCTCCCGATGTTATATGTTTTATGTGTCGGTTTGTCTTTCTGTGTGATTAATGTTCGCTCTTTCACGAGCCTCGATCTTGTATACAAAAAAAAAAAAAAAAAAAAAAAAAAAAAACACAAGTGCGAAAAGTGTTTTTTCAACACTAACTCAAGTGCAAAAAGTGGTTTTTCCACACTAATACAAGTGCAAAAGTGGTTTCCTGCACCAACACAAGTGCGAAAAGTAGTTTTTCAACACTAACACAAGTGCGAAAAGTGGTTTTTCAACACTATCACAAGTGCAAAAAGTGGTTTTTCCACACTAATACAAGTGCAAAAGTGGTTTCCTGCACCAACACAAGTGCGAAAAGTGGTTTTTCAACACTAACCCAAGTGCGAAAAGTGGTTTTTCAACACTATCACAAGTGCAAAAAGTGTTTTTTCCACACTAATACAAGTGCAAAAGTGGTTTCCTGCACCAACACAAGTGCGAAAAGTGGTTTTCCAACACTAACACAAGTGCGAAAAGTGGTTTTTCACACTAACTCAAGTGCAAAAAGTGGTTTTTTCCACACTAATACAAGTGCAAAAGTGGTTTCCTGCACCAACACAAGTGCGAAAAGTGGTTTTTCAACACGAACAAAAGTGCGAAAAGTGGTTTTTCAACACTAACACAAGTGCGAAAAGTGGTTTTTCAACACTAACTCAAGTGCAAAAAGTGGTTTTTCCACACTAATACAAGTGCAAAAGTGGTTTCCTGCACCAACACAAGTGCGAAAAGTGGTTTTCAACACTAACCCAAGTGCGAAAAGTGGTTTTTCAACACTATCACAAGTGCAAAAAGTGGTTTTTCCACACTAATACAAGTGCAAAAGTGGTTCCTGCACCAACACAAGTGCGAAAAGTGGTTTTTCAACACTAACACAAGTGCGAAAAGTGGTTTTTCAACACTATCACAAGTGCAAAAGTATTTTTTCCACACTAATACAAGTGCAAAAGTGGTTACCTGCACAAACAAAAGTGCGAAAAGTGGTTTTTCAACACTAACACAAGTGCGAAATGTGGTTTTTCAACACTAACACAAGTGCGAAAAGTGGTTTTTCCACACTAATACAAGTGCAAAAGTGGTTTCCTGCACCAACACAAGTGCGAAAAGTGGTTTTTCAACACTAACACAAGTGCGAAAAGTGTTTTTTCAACACTATCACAAGTGCAAAAAGTGTTTTTTACACACTAATACAAGTGCAAAAGTGGTTTCCTGCACCAACACAAGTGCGAAAAGTGGTTTTTCAACACTAACTCAAGTGCAAAAAGTGTTTTTTCCACACTAATACAAGTGCAAAAGTGGTTTCCTGCACCAACACAAGTGCGAAAAGTGGTTTTTCAACACTAACACAAGTGCGAAAAGTGGTTTTTCAACACTAACTCAAGTGCAAAAAGTGGTTTTTCCACACTAATAAAAGTGCAAAAAGTGGTTTCCTGCACCAACACAAGTGCGAAAAGTGGTTTTTCAACACTAACAAAAGTGCGAAAAGTGGTTTTTCAACACTATCACAAGTGCAAAAAGTTGTTTTTCCACACTAATACAAGTGTAAAAGTGGTTTCCTGCACCAACACAAGTGCGAAAAGTGGTTTTTCAACAATAACACAAGTGCAAAAAGTGGTTTTTCAACACTATCACAAGTGCAAAAAGTGTTTTTTCCACACTAATACAAGTGCAAAAGTGGTTTCCTGCACCAATACAAGTGCGAAAAGTGGTTTTTCAACACTATCACAAGTGCAAAAAGTGTTTTTTACACACTAATACAAGTGCAAAAGTGGTTTCCTGCACCAACACAAGTGCGAAAAGTGGTTTTTCAACACTAACTCAAGTGCAAAAAGTGGTTTTTCCACACTAACACAAGTGCGAAAAGTGGTTTTTCAACACTAACTCAAGTGCAAAAAGTGGTTTTTCCACACTAATAAAAGTGCAAAAGTGGTTTCCTGCACCAACACAAGTGCGAAAAGTGGTTTTTCAACACTAACAAAAGTGCGAAAAGTGGTTTTTCAACACTATCACAAGTGCAAAAAGTGGTTTTTCCACACTAATACAAGTGCAAAAGTGGTTTCCTGCACCAACACAAGTGCGAAAAGTGGTTTTTCAACACTAACACAAGTGCGAAAAGTGGTTTTTCAACACTATCACAAGTGCAAAAAGTGTTTTTTCCACACTAATGCAAGTGCAAAAGTGGTTTCCTGCACCAACAAAAGTGCAAAAAGTGGTTTTTCAACACTAACACAAGTGCAAAATGTGGTTTTTCAACACTAACACAAGTGCGAAAAGTGGTTTTTCCACACTAATACAAGTGCAAAAGTGGTTTCCTGCACCAACACAAGTGCGAAAAGTGGTTTTTCAACACTAACACAAGTGCGAAAAGTGGTTTTTCAACACGAACAAAAGTGCGAAAAGTGGTTTTTCAACACTAACACAAGTGCGAAAAGTGGTTTTTCAACACTATCACAAGTGCAAAAAGTGTTTTTTCCACACTAATACAAGTGCAAAAGTGGTTTCCTGCACCAACACAAGTGCGAAAAGTGGTTTTTCAACACTAACACAAGTGCGAAAAGTGGTTTTTCAACACTAACTCAAGTGCAAAAAGTGGTTTTTTCCACACTAATACAAGTGCAAAAGTGGTTTCCTGCACCAACACAAGTGCGAAAAGTGGTTTTTCAACACGAACAAAAGTGCGAAAAGTGGTTTTTCAACACTATCACAAGTGCAAAAAGTGTTTTTTCCACACTAATACAAGTGCAAAAGTGGTTTCCTGCACCAACACAAGTGCGAAAAGTGGTTTTTCAACACTAACACAAGTGTGAAAAGTGGTTTTTCCACACTAATACAAGTGCAAAAGTGGTTTCCTGCAACAACACAAGTGCGAAAAGTGGTTTTTCATCACTAACACAAGTGCTAAAAGTGGTTTTTCAACACTAACACAAGTGCGAAAAGTGGTTTTTCAACACTAACTCAAGTGCAAAAAGTGGTTTTTCCACACTAATACAAGTGCAAAAGTGGTTTCCTGCACCAACACAAGTGCAAAAAGTGGTTTTTCAACACTAACACAAGTGCGAAAAGTGGTTTTTCAACACTATCACAAGTGCAAAAAGTGGTTTTTTCACACTAATACAAGTGCAAAAGTGGTTTCCTGCACCAACACAAGTGCGACTAGAACGGGCACTCGGTAGAGCGCATACCTTCGCCGCAGCTATGGTAAAAATACGATTTTGACCTTTTCGTGACCTTGACCTTGACCTTTGACCCGATTGCTCCCAAAATCTAATCAAATGTGTCCCGTATAATAACCAATCATCCCACCATATTTCATGCAATTCGGTTGAATACTTTTTGAGTTATGCGAATAACATACACACACACATACAGACATACAAATAAATACACAGCGATCATAACATAACCTTCCGCTTTTGCAAAGGTAAAAAGTGGTTTTTCAACAATAACACACGTGCAAAAAGTGGTTTTTCAACACTATCACAAGTGCAAAAAGTGTTTTTTCCACACTAATACAAGTGCAAAAGTGGTTTCCTGCACCAACACAAGTGCGAAAAGTGGTTTTTCAACACTAACACAAGTGCGAAAAGTGGTTTTTCAACACTATCACAAGTGCAAAAAGTGGTTTTTCCACACTAATACAAGTGCAAAAGTGGTTTCCTGCACCAACACAAGTGCGAAAAGTGGTTTTTCAACACTATCACAAGTGCAAAAAGTGTTTGTTACACACTAATACAAGGGCAAAAGTGGTTTCCTGCACCAACACAAGTGCGAAAAGTGGTTTTTCAACACTAACTCAAGTGCAAAAAGTGGTTTTTCCACACTAATACAAGTGCAAAAGTGGTTTCCTGCACCAACACAAGTGCGAAAAGTGGTTTTTCAACACTAACACAAGTGCGAAAAGTGGTTTTTCAACACTAACTCAAGTGCAAAAAGTGGTTTTTCCACACTAATAAAAGTGCAAAAGTGGTTTCCTGCACCAACACAAGTGCGAAAAGTGGTTTTTCAACACTAACAAAAGTGCGAAAAGTGGTTTTTCAACACTATCACAAGTGCAAAAAGTGGTTTTTCCACACTAATACAAGTGCAAAAGTGGTTTCCTGCACCAACACAAGTGCGAAAAGTGGTTTTTCAACACTAACACAAGTGCGAAAAGTGGTTTTTCAACACTATCACAAGTGCAAAAAGTGTTTTTTCCACACTAATACAAGTGCAAAAGTGGTTTCCTGCACCAACAAAAGTGCGAAAAGTGGTTTTTCAACACTAACACAAGTGCGAAATGTGGTTTTTCAACACTAACACAAGTGCGAAAAGTGGTTTTTCCACACTAATACAAGTGCAAAAGTGGTTTCCTGCACCAACACAAGTGCGAAAAGTGGTTTTTCAACACTAACACAAGTGCGAAAAGTGGTTTTTCAACACTATCACAAGTGCAAAAAGTGTTTTTTACACACTAATACAAGTGCAAAAGTGGTTTCCTGCACCAACACAAGTGCGAAAAGTGGTTTTTCAACACTAACACAAGTGCGAAAAGTGGTTTTCCACACTAATAAAAGTGCAAAAGTGGTTTCCTGCACCAACACATGTGCGAAAAGTGGTTTTTCAACACTAACAAAAGTGCGAAAAGTGGTTTTTCCACACTAATAAAAGTGCAAAAGTGGTTTCCTGCACCAACACAAGTGCGAAAAGTGGTTTTTCAACACTAACAAAAGTGCGAAAAGTGGTTTTTCAACACTAACACAAGTGCGAAAAGTGGTTTTTCAACACTATCACAAGTGCAAAAAGTGTTTTTTCCACACTAATACAAGTGCCAAAGTGGTTTCCTGCACCAACACAAGTTCGAAAAGTGGTTTTTCAACACTAACACAAGTGCGAAAAGTGGTTTTTCAACACTAACTCAAGTGCAAAAAGTGGTTTTTCCACACTAATGCAAGTGCAAAAGTGGTTTCCTGCACCAACACAAGTGCGAAAAGTGGTTTTTCAACACTAACACAAGTGCGAAAAGTGGTTTTTCAACACTAACTCAAGTGCAAAAAGTGGTTTTTCCACACTAATACAAGTGCAAAAGTGGTTTCCTGCACCAACACAAGTGCGAAAAGTGGTTTTTCAACACTAACACAAGTGCGAAAAGTGGTTTTCCACACTAATACAAGTGCAAAAGTGGTACCTGCACCAACACAAGTGCGAAAAGTGGTTTTTCAAAACTAACACAAGTGCGAAAAGTGGTTTTTCAACACTATCACAAGTGCAAAAACTGTTTTTTCCACACTAATACAAGTGCAAAAGTGGTTTCCTGCACCAACACAAGTGCGAAAAGTGGTTTTTCAACACTAACACAAGTGCAAAAAGTGGTTTTTCAACACTAACTCAAGTGCAAAAGTGGTTTCCTGCACCAACACAAGTGCGAAAAGTGGTTTTTCAACACTAACCCAAGTGCGAAAAGTGGTTTTTCAACACTATCACAAGTGCAAAAAGTGTTTTTTCCACACTAATACAAGTGCAAAAGTGGTTTCCTGCACCAACACAAGTGCGAAAAGTGGTTTTTCAACACTATCACAAGTGCAAAAAGTGTTTTTTACACACTAATACAAGTGCAAAAGTGGTTTCCTGCACCAACACAAGTGCGAAAAGTGGTTTTTCAACACTAACTCAAGTGCAAAAAGTGGTTTTTCCACACTAATACAAGTGCAAAAGTGGTTTCCTGCACCAACACAAGTGCGAAAAGTGGTTTTTCAACACTAACACAAGTGCGAAAAGTGGTTTTTCAACACTAACTCAAGTGCAAAAAGTGGTTTTTCCACACTAATAAAAGTGCAAAAGTGGTTTCCTGCACCAACACAAGTGCGAAAAGTGGTTTTTCAACACTAACAAAAGTGCGAAAAGTGGTTTTTCAACACTATCACAAGTGCAAAAAGTGGTTTTTCCACACTAACACAAGTGCGAAAAGTGGTTTTTCAACACTATCACAAGTGCAAAAAGTGTTTTTTCCACACTAATACAAGTGCAAAAGTGGTTTCCTGCACCAACAAAAGTGCGAAAAGTGGTTTTTCAACACTAACACAAGTGCGAAAAGTGGTTTTTCAACACTATCACAAGTGCAAAAAGTGTTTTTTACACACTAATACAAGTGCAAAAGTGGTTTCCTGCACCAACACAAGTGCGAAAAGTGGTTTTTCAACACTAACACAAGTGCGAAAAGTGGTTTTTCCACACTAATAAAAGTGCAAAAGTGGTTTCCTGCACCAACACAAGTGCGAAAAGTGGTTTTTCAACACTAACACAAGTGCGAAAAGTGGTTTTTCAACACTAACAAAAGTGCGAAAAGTGGTTTTTCCACACTAATAAAAGTGCAAAAGTGGTTTCCTGCACCAACACAAGTGCGAAAAGTGGTTTTTCAACACTAACAAAAGTGCGAAAAGTGGTTTTTCAACACTAACACAAGTGCGAAAAGTGGTTTTTCAACACTATCACAAGTGCAAAAAGTGTTTTTTCCACACTAATACGAGTGCAAAAGTGGTTTCCTGCACCAACACAAGTTCGAAAAGTGGTTTTTCAACACTAACACAAGTGCGAAAAGTGGTTTTTCAACACTAACTCAAGTGCAAAAAGTGGTTTTTCCACACTAATGCAAGTGCAAAAGTGGTTTCCTGCACCAACACAAGTGCGAAAAGTGGTTTTTCAACACTAACACAAGTGCGAAAAGTGGTTTTTCAACACTAACTCAAGTGCAAAAAGTGGTTTTTCCACACTAATACAAGTGCAAAAGTGGTTTCCTGCACCAACACAAGTGCGAAAAGTGGTTTTTCAACACTAACACAAGTGCGAAAAGTGGTTTTCCACACTAATACAAGTGCAAAAGTGGTTCCTGCACCAACACAAGTGCGAAAAGTGGTTTTTCAAAACTAACACAAGTGCGAAAAGTGGTTTTTCAACACTATCACAAGTGCAAAAACTGTTTTTTCCACACTAATACAAGTGCAAAAGTGGTTTCCTGCACCAACACAAGTGCGAAAAGTGGTTTTTCAACACTAACACAAGTGCAAAAAGTGGTTTTTCAACACTAACTCAAGTGCAAAAGTGGTTTCCTGCACCAACACAAGTGCGAAAAGTGGTTTTTCAACACTAACCCAAGTGCGAAAAGTGGTTTTTCAACACTATCACAAGTGCAAAAAGTGTTTTTTCCACACTAATACAAGTGCAAAAGTGGTTTCCTGCACCAACACAAGTGCGAAAAGTGGTTTTTCAACACTATCACAAGTGCAAAAAGTGTTTTTTACACACTAATACAAGTGCAAAAGTGGTTTCCTGCACCAACACAAGTGCGAAAAGTGGTTTTTCAACACTAACTCAAGTGCAAAAAGTGGTTTTTCCACACTAATACAAGTGCAAAAGTGGTTTCCTGCACCAACACAAGTGGGAAAAGTGGTTTTTCAACACTAACACAAGTGCGAAAAGTGGTTTTTCAACACTAACTCAAGTGCAAAAAGTGGTTTTTCCACACTAATAAAAGTGCAAAAGTGGTTTCCTGCACCAACACAAGTGCGAAAAGTGGTTTTTCAACACTAACAAAAGTGCGAAAAGTGGTTTTTCAACACTATCACAAGTGCAAAAAGTGGTTTTTCCACACTAACACAAGTGCGAAAAGTGGTTTTTCAACACTATCACAAGTGCAAAAAGTGTTTTTTCCACACTAATACAAGTGCAAAAGTGGTTTCCTGCACCAACACAAGTGCGAAAAGTGGGTTTTCAACAATAACACAAGTGCAAAAAGTGGTTTTTCAACACTATCACAAGTGCAAAAAGTGTTTTTTCCACACTAATACAAGTGCAAAAGTGGTTTCCTGCACCAATACAAGTGCGAAAAGTGGTTTTTCAACACTAACACAAGTGCGAAAAGTGGTTTTTCAACACTATCACAAGTGCAAAAAGTGTTTTTTCCACACTAATACAAGTGCAAAAGTGGTTTCCTGCACCAACACAAGTTCGAAAAGTGGTTTTTCAACACTAACACAAGTGCGAAAAGTGGTTTTTCAACACTAACTCAAGTGCAAAAAGTGGTTTTTCCACACTAATGCAAGTGCAAAAGTGGTTTCCTGCACCAACACAAGTGCGAAAAGTGGTTTTTCAACACTAACACAAGTGCGAAAAGTGGTTTTTCAACACTAACACAAGTGCGAAAAGTGGTTTTTCAACACTAACTCAAGTGCAAAAAGTGGTTTTTCCACACTAATACAAGTGCAAAAGTGGTTTCCTGCACCAACACAAGTGCGAAAAGTGGTTTTTCAACACTAACACAAGTGCGAAAAGTGGTTTTCCACACTAATACAAGTGCAAAAGTGGTTCCTGCACCAACACAAGTGCGAAAAGTGGTTTTTCAAAACTAACACAAGTACGAAAAGTGGTTTTTCAACACTATCACAAGTGCAAAAACTGTTTTTTCCACACTAATACAAGTGCAAAAGTGGTTTCCTGCACCAACACAAGTGCGAAAAGTGGTTTTTCAACACTAACACAAGTGCGAAAAGTGGTTTTTCAACACTAACTCAAGTGCAAAAAGTGGTTTTTCCACACTAATACAAGTGCAAAAGTGGTTTCCTGCACCAACACAAGTGCGAAAAGTGGTTTTTCAACACTAACACAAGTGCGAAAAGTGGTTTTCCACACTAATACAAGTGCAAAAGTGGTTCCTGCACCAACACAAGTGCGAAAAGTGGTTTTTCAAAACTAACACAAGTGCGAAAATTGGTTTTTCAACACTATCACAAGTGCAAAAACTGTTTTTTCCACACTAATACAAGTGCAAAAGTGGTTTCCTGCACCAACACAAGTGCGAAAAGTGGTTTTTCAACACTAACACAAGTGCAAAAAGTGGTTTTTCAACACTAACTCAAGTGCAAAAGTGGTTTCCTGCACCAACACAAGTGCGAAAAGTGGTTTTTCAACACTAACCCAAGTGCGAAAAGTGGTTTTTCAACACTATCACAAGTGCAAAAAGTGTTTTTTCCACACTAATACAAGTGCAAAAGTGGTTTCCTGCACCAACACAAGTGCGAAAAGTGGTTTTTCAACACTATCACAAGTGCAAAAAGTGTTTTTTACACACTAATACAAGTGCAAAAGTGGTTTCCTGCACCAACACAAGTGCGAAAAGTGGTTTTTCAACACTAACTCAAGTGCAAAAAGTGGTTTTTCCACACTAATACAAGTGCAAAAGTGGTTTCCTGCACCAACACAAGTGCGAAAAGTGGTTTTTCAACACTAACACAAGTGCGAAAAGTGGTTTTTCAACACTAACTCAAGTGCAAAAAGTGGTTTTTCCACACTAATAAAAGTGCAAAAGTGGTTTCCTGCACCAACACAAGTGCGAAAAGTGGTTTTTCAACACTAACAAAAGTGCGAAAAGTGGTTTTTCAACACTATCACAAGTGCAAAAAGTGGTTTTTCCACACTAACACAAGTGCGAAAAGTGGTTTTTCAACACTATCACAAGTGCAAAAAGTGTTTTTTCCACACTAATACAAGTGCAAAAGTGGTTTCCTGCACCAACAAAAGTGCGAAAAGTGGTTTTTCAACACTAACACAAGTGCGAAAAGTGGTTTTTCAACACTATCACAAGTGCAAAAAGTGTTTTTTACACACTAATACAAGTGCAAAAGTGGTTTCCTGCACCAACACAAGTGCGAAAAGTGGTTTTTCAACACTAACACAAGTGCGAAAAGTGGTTTTTCCACACTAATAAAAGTGCAAAAGTGGTTTCCTGCACCAACACAAGTGCGAAAAGTGGTTTTTCAACACTAACAAAAGTGCGAAAAGTGGTTTTTCCACACTAATAAAAGTGCAAAAGTGGTTTCCTGCACCAACACAAGTGCGAAAAGTGGTTTTTCAACACTAACAAAAGTGCGAAAAGTGGTTTTTCAACACTAACACAAGTGCGAAAAGTGGTTTTTCAACACTATCACAAGTGCAAAAAGTGTTTTTTCCACACTAATACAAGTGCAAAAGTGGTTTCCTGCACCAACACAAGTTCGAAAAGTGGTTTTTCAACACTAACACAAGTGCGAAAAGTGGTTTTTCAACACTAACTCAAGTGCAAAAAGTGGTTTTTCCACACTAATGCAAGTGCAAAAGTGGTTTCCTGCACCAACACAAGTGCGAAAAGTGGTTTTTCAACACTAACACAAGTGCGAAAAGTGGTTTTTCAACACTAACTCAAGTGCAAAAAGTGGTTTTTCCACACTAATACAAGTGCAAAAGTGGTTTCCTGCACCAACACAAGTGCGAAAAGTGGTTTTTCAACACTAACACAAGTGCGAAAAGTGGTTTTCCACACTAATACAAGTGCAAAAGTGGTTCCTGCACCAACACAAGTGCGAAAAGTGGTTTTTCAAAACTAACACAAGTGCGAAAAGTGGTTTTTCAACACTATCACAAGTGCAAAAACTGTTTTTACCACACTAATACAAGTGCAAAAGTGGTTTCCTGCACCAACACAAGTGCGAAAAGTGGTTTTTCAACACTAACACAAGTGCAAAAAGTGGTTTTTCAACACTAACTCAAGTGCAAAAGTGGTTTCCTGCACCAACACAAGTGCGAAAAGTGGTTTTTCAACACTAACCCAAGTGCGAAAAGTGGTTTTTCAACACTATCACAAGTGCAAAAAGTGTTTTTTCCACACTAATACAAGTGCAAAAGTGGTTTCCTGCACCAACACAAGTGCGAAAAGTGGTTTTTCAACACTATCACAAGTGCAAAAAGTGTTTTTTACACACTAATACAAGTGCAAAAGTGGTTTCCTGCACCAACACAAGTGCGAAAAGTGGTTTTTCAACACTAACTCAAGTGCAAAAAGTGGTTTTTCCACACTAATACAAGTGCAAAAGTGGTTTCCTGCACCAACACAAGTGCGAAAAGTGGTTTTTCAACACTAACACAAGTGCGAAAAGTGGTTTTTCAACACTAACTCAAGTGCAAAAAGTGGTTTTTCCACACTAATAAAAGTGCAAAAGTGGTTTCCTGCACCAACACAAGTGCGAAAAGTGGTTTTTCAACACTAACAAAAGTGCGAAAAGTGGTTTTTCAACACTATCACAAGTGCAAAAAGTGGTTTTTCCACACTAACACAAGTGCGAAAAGTGGTTTTTCAACACTATCACAAGTGCAAAAAGTGTTTTTTCCACACTAATACAAGTGCAAAAGTGGTTTCCTGCACCAACAAAAGTGCGAAAAGTGGTTTTTCAACACTAACACAAGTGCGAAATGTGGTTTTACAACACTAACACAAGTGCGAAAAGTGGTTTTTCCACACTAATACAAGTGCAAAAGTGGTTTCCTGCACCAACACAAGTGCGAAAAGTGGTTTTTCAACACAAACACAAGTGCGAAAAGTGGTTTTTCAACACTATCACAAGTGCAAAAAGTGTTTTTTACTCACTAATACAAGTGCAAAAGTGGTTTCCTGCACCAACACAAGTGCGAAAAGTGGTTTTTCAACACTAACTCAAGTGCAAAAAGTGTTTTTTCCACACTAATACAAGTGCAAAAGTGGTTTCCTGCACCACCACAAGTGCGAAAAGTGGTTTTTCAACACTAACACAAGTGCGAAAAGTGGTTTTTCAACACTAACTCAAGTGCAAAAAGTGGTTTTTCCACACTAATAAAAGTGCAAAAGTGGTTTCCTGCACCAACACAAGTGCGAAAAGTGGTTTTTCAACACTAACAAAAGTGCGAAAAGTGGTTTTTCAACACTATCACAAGTGCAAAAAGTGGTTTTTCCACACTAATACAAGTGCAAAAGTGGTTTCCTGCACCAACACAAGTGCGAAAAGTGGGTTTTCAACAATAACACAAGTGCAAAAAGTGGTTTTTCAACACTATCACAAGTGCAAAAAGTGTTTTTTCCACACTAATACAAGTGCAAAAGTGGTTTCCTGCACCAATACAAGTGCGAAAAGTGGTTTTTCAACACTAACACAAGTGCGAAAAGTGGTTTTTCAACACTATCACAAGTGCAAAAAGTGTTTTTTCCACACTAATACAAGTGCAAAAGTGGTTTCCTGCACCAACACAAGTTCGAAAAGTGGTTTTTCAACACTAACACAAGTGCGAAAAGTGGTTTTTCAACACTAACTCAAGTGCAAAAAGTGGTTTTTCCACACTAATGCAAGTGCAAAAGTGGTTTCCTGCACCAACACAAGTGCGAAAAGTGGTTTTTCAACACTAACACAAGTGCGAAAAGTGGTTTTTCAACACTAACTCATGTGCAAAAAGTGGTTTTTCCACACTAATACAAGTGCAAAAGTGGTTTCCTGCACCAACACAAGTGCGAAAAGTGGTTTTTCAACACTAACACAAGTGCGAAAAGTGGTTTTCCACACTAATACAAGTGCAAAAGTGGTTCCTGCACCAACACAAGTGCGAAAAGTGGTTTTTCAAAACTAACACAAGTACGAAAAGTGGTTTTTCAACACTATCACAAGTGCAAAAACTGTTTTTTCCACACTAATACAAGTGCAAAAGTGGTTTCCTGCACCAACACAAGTGCGAAAAGTGGTTTTTCAACACTAACACAAGTGCAAAAAGTGGTTTTTCAACACTAACTCAAGTGCAAAAAGTGGTTTTTCCACACTAATACAAGTGCAAAAGTGGTTTCCTGCACCAACACAAGTGCGAAAAGTAGTTTTTCAACACTAACACAAGTGCGAAAAGTGGTTTTTCAACACTATCACAATTGCAAAAAGTGGTTTTTCCACACTAATACAAGTGCAAAAGTGGTTTCCTGCACCAACACAAGTGCGAAAAGTGGTTTTTCAACACTAACCCAAGTGCGAAAAGTGGTTTTTCAACACTATCACAAGTGCAAAAAGTGTTTTTTCCACACTAATACAAGTGCAAAAGTGGTTTCCTGCACCAACACAAGTGCGAAAAGTGGTTTTTCAACACTAACACAAGTGCGAAAAGTGGTTTTTCAACACTAACTCAAGTGCGAAAAGTGGTTTTTCAACACTAACTCAAGTGCAAAAAGTGGTTTTTTCCACACTAATACAAGTGCAAAAGTGGTTTCCTGCACCAACACAAGTGCGAAAAGTGGTTTTTCAACACGAACAAAAGTGCGAAAAGTGGTTTTTCAACACTATCACAAGTGCAAAAAGTGGTTTTTCCACACTAATACAAGTGCAAAAGTGGTTTCCTGCACCAACACAAGTGCGAAAAGTGGTTTTTCAACACTAACACAAGTGTGAAAAGTGGTTTTTCCACACTAATACAAGTGCAAAAGTGGTTTCCTGCACCAACACAAGTGCGAAAAGTGGTTTTTCATCACTAACACAAGCGCTAAAAGTGGTTTTTCAACACTAACACAAGTGCGAAAAGTGGTTTTTCAACACTAACTCAAGTGCAAAAAGTGGTTTTTCCACACTAATACAAGTGCAAAAGTGGTTTCCTGCACCAACACAAGTGCAAAAAGTGGTTTTTCAACACTAACACAAGTGCGAAAAGTGGTTTTTCAACACTATCACAAGTGCAAAAAGTGGTTTTTTCACACTAATACAAGTGCAAAAGTGGTTTCCTGCACCAACACAAGTGCGAAAAGTGTTTTTTCAACAATAACACAAGTGCGAAAAGTGGTTTTTCAACACTATCACAAGTGCAAAAAGTGGTTTTTCCACACTAATACAAGTGCAAAAGTGGTTTCCTGCACCAACACAAGTGCGAAAAGTGGTTTTTCAACACTAATACAAGTGCGAAAAGTGGTTTTTCAACACTATCACAAGTGCAAAAAGTGGTTTTTCCACAATAATACAAGTGCAAAAGTGGTTTCCTGCACCAACACAAGTGCGAAAAGTGGTTTTTCAACACAAACACAAGTGCGAAAAGTGGTTTTTCAACACTAACACAAGTGCGAAAAGTGTTTTTTCCACACTAATACAAGTGCAAAAGTGGTTTCCTGCACCAACACAAGTGCGAAAAGTGGTTTTTCAACACTAACAAGTGCGAAAAGTGGTGTTTCAACACTAACACAAGTGCGAAAAGTTGTTTTTCAACACTAACACAAGTGCGAAAAGTGGTTTTTCAACACAAACACAGGTGCGAAAGTGGTTTTTCAACACTAACACAAGTGCGAAAAGTGGTTTTTCCACACTAATACAAGTGCAAAAGTAGTTTCCTGCACAAACACAAGTGGGAAAAATGGTTTTTCTACACTAACACAAGTGCGAAAAGTGGTTTTTCAACACTTTCACAAGTGCAAAAAGTGTTTTTTCCATACTAATACAAGTGCAAAAAGTGGTTTCCTGCACCAACACAAGTGCGAAAAGTGGTTTTTCAACACTAACACAAGTGCGAAAAGTGGTTTTTCAACACTAACACAAGTGCGAAAAGTGGTTTTTCAACACTAACACAAGTGCGAAAAGTGGTTTTTCCACACTAATACAAGTGCAAAAGTGGTTTCCTGCACCAACACAAGTGCGAAAAGTGGTTTTTCAACACTAACACAAGTGCAAAAAGTGGTTTTTCCACACTAATACAAGTGCAAAAGTGGTTTCCTGCGCCAACACAAGTGCGAAAAGTGGTTTTTCAACACTATCACAAGTGCAAAAAGTGTTTTTTCCACACTAATACAAGTGCAAAAGTGGTTTCCTGCACCAACACAAGTGCGAAAAGTGGTTTTTCAACACTAACACAAGTGCGAAAAGTGGTTTTTCAACACTAACACAAGTGCGAAAAGTGGTTTTTCAACACTAACACAAGTGCGAAAAGTGGTTTTTCAACACTAACACAAGTGCGAAAAGTGGTTTTTGAACACTAACACAAGTGCGAAAAGTGGTTTTTCAACACTAACACAAGTGCGAAAAGTGGTTTTTCAACACTAACACAAGTGCGAAAAGTGGTTTTTCCACACTAATACAAGTGCAAAAGTGGTTTCCTGCACCAACACTAGTGCGAAAAGTGGTTTTTCAACACTAACACAAGTGCGAAAAGTGGTTTTTCAACACAAACACAAGTGCGAAAAGTGGTTTTTCAACACTAACACAAGTGCGAAAAGTGTTTTTTCCACACTAATACAAGTGCAAAAGTGGTTTCCTGCACCAACACAAGTGCGAAAAGTAGTTTTTCAACACTAACACAAGTGCGAAAAGTGGTTTTTCAACACTATCACAATTGCAAAAAGTGGTTTTTCCACACTAATACAAGTGCAAAAGTGGTTTCCTGCACCAACACAAGTGCGAAAAGTGGTTTTTCAACACTAACCCAAGTGCGAAAAGTGGTTTTTCAACACTATCACAAGTGCAAAAAGTGTTTTTTCCACACTAATACAAGTGCAAAAGTGGTTTCCTGCACCAACACAAGTGCGAAAAGTGGTTTTTCAACACTAACACAAGTGCGAAAAGTGGTTTTTCAACACTAACTCAAGTGCGAAAAGTGGTTTTTCAACACTAACTCAAGTGCAAAAAGTGGTTTTTTCCACACTAATACAAGTGCAAAAGTGGTTTCCTGCACCAACACAAGTGCGAAAAGTGGTTTTTCAACACGAACAAAAGTGCGAAAAGTGGTTTTTCAACACTATCACAAGTGCAAAAAGTGGTTTTTCCACACTAATACAAGTGCAAAAGTGGTTTCCTGCACCAACACAAGTGCGAAAAGTGGTTTTTCAACACTAACACAAGTGTGAAAAGTGGTTTTTCCACACTAATACAAGTGCAAAAGTGGTTTCCTGCACCAACACAAGTGCGAAAAGTGGTTTTTCATCACTAACACAAGCGCTAAAAGTGGTTTTTCAACACTAACACAAGTGCGAAAAGTGGTTTTTCAACACTAACTCAAGTGCAAAAAGTGGTTTTTCCACACTAATACAAGTGCAAAAGTGGTTTCCTGCACCAACACAAGTGCAAAAAGTGGTTTTTCAACACTAACACAAGTGCGAAAAGTGGTTTTTCAACACTATCACAAGTGCAAAAAGTGGTTTTTTCACACTAATACAAGTGCAAAAGTGGTTTCCTGCACCAACACAAGTGCGAAAAGTGTTTTTTCAACAATAACACAAGTGCGAAAAGTGGTTTTTCAACACTATCACAAGTGCAAAAAGTGGTTTTTCCACACTAATACAAGTGCAAAAGTGGTTTCCTGCACCAACACAAGTGCGAAAAGTGGTTTTTCAACACTAATACAAGTGCGAAAAGTGGTTTTTCAACACTATCACAAGTGCAAAAAGTGGTTTTTCCACAATAATACAAGTGCAAAAGTGGTTTCCTGCACCAACACAAGTGCGAAAAGTGGTTTTTCAACACAAACACAAGTGCGAAAAGTGGTTTTTCAACACTAACACAAGTGCGAAAAGTGTTTTTTCCACACTAATACAAGTGCAAAAGTGGTTTCCTGCACCAACACAAGTGCGAAAAGTGGTTTTTCAACACTAACAAGTGCGAAAAGTGGTGTTTCAACACTAACACAAGTGCGAAAAGTTGTTTTTCAACACTAACACAAGTGCGAAAAGTGGTTTTTCAACACAAACACAGGTGCGAAAGTGGTTTTTCAACACTAACACAAGTGCGAAAAGTGGTTTTTCCACACTAATACAAGTGCAAAAGTAGTTTCCTGCACAAACACAAGTGGGAAAAATGGTTTTTCTACACTAACACAAGTGCGAAAAGTGGTTTTTCAACACTTTCACAAGTGCAAAAAGTGTTTTTTCCATACTAATACAAGTGCAAAAAGTGGTTTCCTGCACCAACACAAGTGCGAAAAGTGGTTTTTCAACACTAACACAAGTGCGAAAAGTGGTTTTTCAACACTAACACAAGTGCGAAAAGTGGTTTTTCAACACTAACACAAGTGCGAAAAGTGGTTTTTCCACACTAATACAAGTGCAAAAGTGGTTTCCTGCACCAACACAAGTGCGAAAAGTGGTTTTTCAACACTAACACAAGTGCAAAAAGTGGTTTTTCCACACTAATACAAGTGCAAAAGTGGTTTCCTGCGCCAACACAAGTGCGAAAAGTGGTTTTTCAACACTATCACAAGTGCAAAAAGTGTTTTTTCCACACTAATACAAGTGCAAAAGTGGTTTCCTGCACCAACACAAGTGCGAAAAGTGGTTTTTCAACACTAACACAAGTGCGAAAAGTGGTTTTTCAACACTAACACAAGTGCGAAAAGTGGTTTTTCAACACTAACACAAGTGCGAAAAGTGGTTTTTCAACACTAACACAAGTGCGAAAAGTGGTTTTTGAACACTAACACAAGTGCGAAAAGTGGTTTTTCAACACTAACACAAGTGCGAAAAGTGGTTTTTCAACACTAACACAAGTGCGAAAAGTGGTTTTTCCACACTAATACAAGTGCAAACGTGGTTTCCTGCACCAACACAAGTGCGAAAAGTGGTTTTTCAACACCTACACAAGTGTGAAAAGTGGTTTTTCAACACTAACACAAGTACGAAAAGTGGTTTTTCAACACTAACACAAGTGCGAAAAGTGGTTTTTCAACACTAACACAAGTGCGAAAAGTGGTTTTTCCACACTAATACAAGTGCAAAAGTGGTTTCCTGCACCAACACAAGTGCGAAAAGTGGTTTTTCAACACTAACACAAGTGCGAAAAGTGGTTTTTCAACACTATCACAAGTGCAAAAAGTGTTTTTTCCATACTAATACAAGTGCAAAAGTGGTTTCCTACACCAACACAAGTGCGAAAAGTGGGTTTTCAACACTAACACAAGTGCGAAAAGTGGTTTTTCAACACTATCAAAAGTGCATAGTGTTTTTTCCACACTGATACAAGTGCAAAAGTGGTTTCCTGCACCAACACAAGTGCGAAAAGTGGTTTTTCAACACAAACACAAGTGCGAAAAGTGGTTTTTCAACACGAACACAAGTGCGAAAAGTGTTTTTTCCACACTAATACAAGTGCAAAAGTGGTTTCCTGCACCAACACAAGTGCGAAAAGTGGTTTTTCAACACTAACAAGTGCGAAAAGTGGTTTTTCAACACTAACACAAGTGCGAAAAGTGGATTTTCAACACTAACACATGTGCAAAAAGTGTTTTTTCCACACTAATACAAGTGCGAAAAGTGGTTTCCTGCACCAACACAAGTGCAAAAAGTGGTTTTCAACACTAACACAAGTGCGAAAAGTGGTTTTTCAACACTAACACAAGTGCGAAAAGTGGTGTTTCAACACTAACACAAGTGCGAAAAGTTGTTTTTCAACACTAACACAAGTGCGAAAAGTGGTTTTTCAACACTAACACAAGTGCAAAAAGTGGTTTTTCCACACTAATACAAGTGCGAAAGTGGTTTTTCAACACTAACACAAGTGCGAAAAGTGGTTTTTCAACACTTTCACAAGTGCAAAAAGTGGTTTTTCCACACTAATACAAGTGCAAAAGTGGTTTCCTGCACCAACACAAGTGCGAAAAGTGATTTTTCAACACTAACTCAAGTGCAAAAAGTGTTTTTTCCACACTAATACAAGTGCAAAAGTGGTTTCCTGCACCAACACAAGTGCCAAAAGTGGTTTTTCATCACTAACACAAGTGCAAAAAGTGGTTTTTCAACACTAACACAAGTGCGAAAAGTGGTTTTTCAACACTAACACAAGTGCGAAAAGTGGTTTTTCCACACTAATACAAGTTCAAAAGTGGTTTCCTGCACCAACATAAGTGCGAAAAGTGGTTTTTCAACACTAACACAAGTGCGAAACGTGTTTTTTCCACACTAATACAAGTGCAAAAGTGGTTTCCTGCACCAACACAAGTGCGAAAAGTGGTTTTCCACACTAACACAAGTGCGAAAAGTGGTTTTTCAACACTAACAGAAGTGCAAAAAGTGTTTTTTCCACACTAATACAAGTGCAAAAGTGGTTTCCTGCACCAACACAAGTGCGAAAAGTGGTTTTTCAACACTAACACAAGTGCGGAAAGTGGTTTTTCAACACTATCACAAGTGCAAAAAGTGGTTATTCCACAATAATACAAGTGCAAAAGTGGTTTCCTGCACCAACACAAGTGCGAAAAGTGGTTTTTCAACAATAACACATGTGCGAAAAGTGGTTTTTCAACACTATCACAAGTGCAAAAAGTGTTTTTTCCACACTAATACAAGTGCAAAAGTGGTTTCCTGCACCAACACAAGTGCGAAAAGTGGTTTTTCAACACTAACACAAGTGCAAAAAGTGGTTTTTCAACACTAACTCAAGTGCAAAAAGTGGTTTTTCCACACTAATACAAGTGCAAAAGTGGTTTCCTGCACCAACACTAGTGCGAAAAGTGGTTTTTCAACACTAACACAAGTGCGAAAAGTGGGTTTTCAACACTAACTCAAGTGCAAAAAGTGGTTTTTCCACACTAATACAAGTGCAAAAGTGGTTTCCTGCACCAACACAAGTGCGAAAAGTGGTTTTTCAACACTAACACAAGTGTGAAAAGTGGTTTTTCAACACGATCACAAGTGCAAAAAGTGTTTTTTCCACACTAATACAAGTGCAAAAGTGGTTTCCTGCACCAACACAAGTGCGAAAAGTGGTATTTCAACACTAACATAAGTGCGAAAAGTGGTTTTTCAACACTTTCACAAGTGCAAAAAGTGGTTTTTCCACACTAATACAAGTGCAAAAGTGGTTTCCTGCACCAACACAAGTGCGAAAAGTGGTTTTTCAACACTAACAAAAGTGCGAAAAGTGGTTTTTCAACACTAACACAAGTGCGAAAAGTGGTTTTTCAACACTATCACAAGTGCAAAAAGTGTTTTTTCCACACTAATACAAGTGCAAAAGTGGTTTCCTGCACCAACACAAGTTCGAAAAGTGGTTTTTCAACACTAACACAAGTGCGAAAAGTGGTTTTTCAACACTAACTCAAGTGCAAAAAGTGGTTTTTCCACACTAATGCAAGTGCAAAAGTGGTTTCCTGCACCAACACAAGTGCGAAAAGTGGTTTTTCAACACTAACACAAGTGCGAAAAGTGGTTTTTCAACACTAACTCAAGTGCAAAAAGTGGTTTTTCCACACTAATACAAGTGCAAAAGTGGTTTCCTGCACCAACACAAGTGCGAAAAGTGGTTTTTCAACACTAACACAAGTGCGAAAAGTGGTTTTCCACACTAATACAAGTGCAAAAGTGGTTCCTGCACCAACACAAGTGCGAAAAGTGGTTTTTCAAAACTAACACAAGTGCGAAAAGTGGTTTTTCAACACTATCACAAGTGCAAAAACTCTTTTTTCCACACTAATACAAGTGCAAAAGTGGTTTCCTGCACCAACACAAGTGCGAAAAGTGGTTTTTCAACACTAACACAAGTGCAAAAAGTGGTTTTTCAACACTAACTCAAGTGCAAAAGTGGTTTCCTGCACCAACACAAGTGCGAAAAGTGGTTTTTCAACACTAACCCAAGTGCGAAAAGTGGTTTTTCAACACTATCACAAGTGCAAAAAGTGTTTTTTCCACACTAATACAAGTGCAAAAGTGGTTTCCTGCACCAACACAAGTGCGAAAAGTGGTTTTTCAACACTATCACAAGTGCAAAAAGTGTTTTTTACACACTAATACAAGTGCAAAAGTGGTTTCCTGCACCAACACAAGTGCGAAAAGTGGTTTTTCAACACTAACTCAAGTGCAAAAAGTGGTTTTTCCACACTAATTCAAGTGCAAAAGTGGTTTCCTGCACCAACACAAGTGCGAAAAGTGGTTTTTCAACACTAACACAAGTGCGAAAAGTGGTTTTTCAACACTAACTCAAGTGCAAAAAGTGGTTTTTCCACACTAATAAAAGTGCAAAAGTGGTTTCCTGCACCAACACAAGTGCGAAAAGTGGTTTTTCAACACTAACAAAAGTGCGAAAAGTGGTTTTTCAACACTATCACAAGTGCAAAAAGTGGTTTTTCCACACTAACACAAGTGCGAAAAGTGGTTTTTCAACACTATCACAAGTGCAAAAAGTGTTTTTTCCACACTAATACAAGTGCAAAAGTGGTTTCCTGCACCAACAAAAGTGCGAAAAGTGGTTTTTCAACACTAACACAAGTGCGAAATGTGGTTTTACAACACTAACACAAGTGCGAAAAGTGGTTTTTCCACACTAATACAAGTGCAAAAGTGGTTTCCTGCACCAACACAAGTGCGAAAAGTGGTTTTTCAACACTAACACAAGTGCGAAAAGTGGTTTTCAACACTATCACAAGTGCAAAAAGTGTTTTTTACACACTAATACAAGTGCAAAAGTGGTTTCCTGCACCAACACAAGGGGGAAAAGTGGTTTTTCAACACTAACTCAAGTGCAAAAAGTGTTTTTTTCCACACTAATACAAGTGCAAAAGTGGTTTCCTGCACCACCACAAGTGCGAAAAGTGGTTTTTCAACACTAACACAAGTGCGAAAAGTGGTTTTTCAACACTAACTCAAGTGCAAAAAGTGGTTTTTCCACACTAATAAAAGTGCAAAAAGTGGTTTCCTGCACCAACACAAGTGCGAAAAGTGGTTTTTCAACACTAACAAAAGTGCGAAAAGTGGTTTTTCAACACTATCACAAGTGCAAAAAGTGGTTTTTCCATACTAATACAAGTGCAAAAGTGGTTTCCTGCACCAACACAAGTGCGAAAAGTGGGTTTTCAACAATAACACAAGTGCAAAAAGTGGTTTTTCAACACTATCACAAGTGCAAAAAGTGTTTTTTCCACACTAATACAAGTGCAAAAGTGGTTTCCTGCACCAATACAAGTGCGAAAAGTGGTTTTTCAACACTAACACAAGTGCGAAAAGTGGTTTTTCAACACTATCACAAGTGCAAAAAGTGTTTTTTCCACACTAATACAAGTGCAAAAGTGGTTTCCTGCACCAACACAAGTTCGAAAAGTGGTTTTTCAACACCAACACAAGTGCGAAAAGTGGTTTTTCAACACTAACTCAAGTGCAAAAAGTGGTTTTTCCACACTAATGCAAGTGCAAAAGTGGTTTCCTGCACCAACACAAGTGCGAAAAGTGGTTTTTCAACACTAACACAAGTGCGAAAAGTGGTTTTTCAACACTAACTCAAGTGCAAAAAGTGGTTTTTCCACACTAATACAAGTGCAAAAGTGGTTTCCTGCACCAACACAAGTGCGAAAAGTGGTTTTTCAACACTAACACAAGTGCGAAAAGTGGTTTTTCAACACTAACTCAAGTGCGAAAAGTGGTTTTTCAACACTAACTCAAGTGCAAAAAGTGGTTTTTTCCACACTAATACAAGTGCAAAAGTGGTTTCCTGCACCAACACAAGTGCGAAAAGTGGTTTTTCAACACGAACAAAAGTGCGAAAAGTGGTTTTTCAACACTATCACAAGTGCAAAAAGTGGTTTTTCCACACTAATACAAGTGCAAAAGTGGTTTCCTGCACCAACACAAGTGCGAAAAGTGGTTTTTCAACACTAACACAAGTGTGAAAAGTGGTTTTTCCACACTAATACAAGTGCAAAAGTGGTTTCCTGCACCAACACAAGTGCGAAAAGTGGTTTTTCATCACTAACACAAGCGCTAAAAGTGGTTTTTCAACACTAACACAAGTGCGAAAAGTGATTTTTCAACACTAACTCAAGTGCAAAAAGTGGTTTTTCCACACTAATACAAGTGCAAAAGTGGTTTCCTGCACCAACACAAGTGCAAAAAGTGGTTTTTCAACACTAACACAAGTGCGAAAAGTGGTTTTTCAACACTATCACAAGTGCACAAAGTGGTTTTTTCACACTAATACAAGTGCAAAAGTGGTTTCCTGCACCAACACAAGTGCGAAAAGTGTTTTTTCAACAATAACACAAGTGCGAAAAGTGGTTTTTCAACACTATCACAAGTGCAAAAAGTGGTTTTTCCACACTAATACAAGTGCAAAAGTGGTTTCCTGCACCAACACAAGTGCGAAAAGTGGTTTTTCAACACTAATACAAGTGCGAAAAGTGGTTTTTCAACACTTTCACAAGTGCAAAAAGTGGTTTTTCCACACTAATACAAGTGCAAAAGTGGTTTCCTGCACCAACACAAGTGCGAAAAGTGGTTTTTCAACACTAACAAAAGTGCGAAAAGTGGTTTTTCAACACTAACACAAGTGCGAAAAGTGGTTTTTCAACACTATCACAAGTGCAAAAAGTGTTTTTTCCACACTAATACAAGTGCAAAAGTGGTTTCCTGCACCAACACAAGTTCGAAAAGTGGTTTTTCAACACTAACACAAGTGCGAAAAGTGGTTTTTCAACACTAACTCAAGTGCAAAAAGTGGTTTTTCCACACTAATGCAAGTGCAAAAGTGGTTTCCTGCACCAACACAAGTGCGAAAAGTGGTTTTTCAACACTAACACAAGTGCGAAAAGTGGTTTTTCAACACTAACTCAAGTGCAAAAAGTGGTTTTTCCACACTAATACAAGTGCAAAAGTGGTTTCCTGCACCAACACAAGTGCGAAAAGTGGTTTTTCAACACTAACACAAGTGCGAAAAGTGGTTTTCCACACTAATACAAGTGCAAAAGTGGTTCCTGCACCAACACAAGTGCGAAAAGTGGTTTTTCAAAACTAACACAAGTGCGAAAAGTGGTTTTTCAACACTATCACAAGTGCAAAAACTCTTTTTTCCACACTAATACAAGTGCAAAAGTGGTTTCCTGCACCAACACAAGTGCGAAAAGTGGTTTTTCAACACTAACACAAGTGCAAAAAGTGGTTTTTCAACACTAACTCAAGTGCAAAAGTGGTTTCCTGCACCAACACAAGTGCGAAAAGTGGTTTTTCAACACTAACCCAAGTGCGAAAAGTGGTTTTTCAACACTATCACAAGTGCAAAAAGTGTTTTTTCCACACTAATACAAGTGCAAAAGTGGTTTCCTGCACCAACACAAGTGCGAAAAGTGGTTTTTCAACACTATCACAAGTGCAAAAAGTGTTTTTTACACACTAATACAAGTGCAAAAGTGGTTTCCTGCACCAACACAAGTGCGAAAAGTGGTTTTTCAACACTAACTCAAGTGCAAAAAGTGGTTTTTCCACACTAATACAAGTGCAAAAGTGGTTTCCTGCACCAACACAAGTGCGAAAAGTGGTTTTTCAACACTAACACAAGTGCGAAAAGTGGTTTTTCAACACTAACTCAAGTGCAAAAAGTGGTTTTTCCACACTAATAAAAGTGCAAAAGTGGTTTCCTGCACCAACACAAGTGCGAAAAGTGGTTTTTCAACACTAACAAAAGTGCGAAAAGTGGTTTTTCAACACTATCACAAGTGCAAAAAGTGGTTTTTCCACACTAACACAAGTGCGAAAAGTGGTTTTTCAACACTATCACAAGTGCAAAAAGTGTTTTTTCCACACTAATACAAGTGCAAAAGTGGTTTCCTGCACCAACAAAAGTGCGAAAAGTGGTTTTTCAACACTAACACAAGTGCGAAATGTGGTTTTACAACACTAACACAAGTGCGAAAAGTGGTTTTTCCACACTAATACAAGTGCAAAAGTGGTTTCCTGCACCAACACAAGTGCGAAAAGTGGTTTTTCAACACTAACACAAGTGCGAAAAGTGGTTTTTCAACACTATCACAAGTGCAAAAAGTGTTTTTTACACACTAATACAAGTGCAAAAGTGGTTTCCTGCACCAACACAAGTGCGAAAAGTGGTTTTTCAACACTAACTCAAGTGCAAAAAGTGTTTTATCCACACTAATACAAGTGCAAAAGTGGTTTCCTGCACCACCACAAGTGCGAAAAGTGGTTTTTCAACACTAACACAAGTGCGAAAAGTGGTTTTTCAACACTAACTCAAGTGCAAAAAGTGGTTTTTTCCACACTAATAAAAGTGCAAAAGTGGTTTCCTGCACCAACACAAGTGCGAAAAGTGGTTTTTCAACACTAACAAAAGTGCGAAAAGTGGTTTTTCAACACTATCACAA